>NW_027142342.1:1863447-1868447 GCF_036365525.1 Heterodontus francisci
CTGTGGTGTGTGTGTGTGTGTGTGTGTGTGCATATATATTAGTCTCAGTGTCTGGGCTGTTGTGTGTGTGTGTGTGTGTGTGTGTGTGAGTGTGTGCATATATATAGGAATCAGTGTCTGGGCTGTGGTGTGTGTGTGTGTTTTTGTGTGTGTGTGTGGGTGTGTGTGTGTGTGTGTGCATATAGATAGGAATCAGTGTCTGGGCTGTTGTGTGTGTGTGTGTTTTTGTGTGTGTGTGTGGGTGTGTGTGTGTGCATATATATAGGAATCAGTGTCTGGGCTGTTGTGTGTGTGTATGTGTGTGTGTGTGTGCATATATATAGGAATCAGTGTCTGGGCTGTGGTGTGTGTGTGTGTGTGTGTGTGTGTGTGTTTGTGTGTGTGTGTATGTGCAAATATATTAGAGTCAGTGTCTGGGCTGTGGTGTGTGTTTGTGTGTGTGTGTGTTTTTGTGTGTGTGTGGGTGTGTGTGACGCTGTGTGTGTGTATGAGTGTGTGCATATATATAGGAATCAGTGTCTGTGCTGTGGTGTGTGTGTGTGTTTGTGTGTGTGTGTTTGTGTGTGTGTGTGTGTGTGTGTGTGTGTGTGCATATATATTAGAGTCAGTGTCTGGGCTGTGGAGTGTGTGTGTGTGTGTGTGTGTGTGTGTGTGTGTGTGTGTGTGTGTGTGTGTGTGCATATATATAAGTCTCAGTGTCTTGGCTGTGGTGTGTATGTGTGTGTGTGTGTGTGTGTGTGTGCATATATATAAGTCTCAGTGTCTGGGCTGTGATGTGTGTGTGTGTGTGTGTGTTTGTGTGTGTGTGTGCATATATATAAGTCTCAGTGTCTGGGCTGTGGTGTATGTGTGTGTGTGTGTGTGTGTGTGTGTGTGTGTTTGTGTGTGCATATTTATTAGTCTCAGTGTCTGGGCTGTGGTGTATGTGTGTGTGTGTGTGTGCATATATATTGGTCTCAGTGACTGGGCTGTGGTGTGTGTGTGTGTGCATATTTATTAGTCTCAGTGTCTGGGCTGTGGTTTATGTGTGTGTGTGTGTGTGTGTGTGTGTGCATATATATTAGTCTCAGTGTCTGGGCTGTGGTGTGTGTGTGTGTGTGTGTGTGTGCATATATATTAGTCTCAGTGTCTGGGCTTTGATGTGTGCGTGTGTGTGTGTGTGTGCGCATATATATTAGTCTCAGTGTCTGGGCTGTGGTGTGTGTGTGTGTGTGTGTGTGTGTGTGTGTGTCTGTGCGCATATATATAAGTCTCATTGTCTGGGCTGTGGTGTGTGTGTGTGTGTGTGCACATACATAATTCTCAGTGTCTGGGCTGTGGTGTGTGTGCGTGTGTGTGTGCATATATATAAATCTCAGTGTCTGGGCTGTGGTGTGTGTGTGTGTGCATATATGTAATTCTCAGTGTCTGGGCTGCGGTGTGTGTGCGTGTGTGTGTGTGCATATATATTAGTCTCAGTGTCTGGGCTGTGGTGCGTGCGTGTGTGTGTGTGTGCATATATAGAAGTCTCAGTGTCTGGGCTGTGGTGTGTTTGTGTGTGTGTGTGTGCATATATATAAGTCTCAGTGTCTGGGCTGTGGTGCGTGTGTGTGTTGTGTGTGCATATATAGAAGTCTCAGTGTCTGGGCTGTGGTGTGTGTGTGTGTGTGTGTGTGTGTGTGTGTGTGTGTGTGTGTGTGTGTGTGTGTGTGTGTGTCTGCACATATATAATTCTCAGTGTCTGGGCTGTGGTATCTGAGCGTGTGTGTGTGTGTGTGCGTATATATTAGTCTCAGTGTCTGGTCTGCGGTGTGTGTGTGTGCGTGTGTGTGTGCATATATATTAGTCTCAGTGTCTGTGGTGTGTGTGTGTGTGTGTGCATATATATAATTCTCAGTGTCTGGGCTGTGGTGCGTGTGCGTCTCTGTGTGTGTGTGTGTGTGCATATATATAATTCTCAGTGTCTGGGCTGTGGTGTGTGTGTGTGTGTGTGTGTGTGTGTGCATATATATTAGTCTCAGTGTCTGGGCTGTGGTGTGTGTGTGTGTGTGTTTGTGTGTGTGTGTGTGTGTGTGTGTGTGGAAATATATAAGTCTCTGTGTCTGGGCTGTGATGTGTGTGTGTGTGTGTGTGTGTGTGTGTGTGCATATATATTAGTCTCAGTGTCTGGGCTGCGGTGTGTGTGTGTGTGTGTGTGTGTGTGTGTGTGCATATATATTAGTCTCAGTGTCTGGGCTGCGGTGTGTGTGTGTGTGCATATATACAAGTCTCAGTGTCTTGGCTGTGGTGTGTGCGTGCGTGTGGAAATATATAAGTCTCAGTGTATGGGCTGTGATGTGTGTGTGTGTGTGTGTTTGTGTGTGTGTGTGCATATTTATTAGTCTCAGTGTCTGGGCTGTGGTGTATGTGTGTGTGTGTGTGTGCATATATATTGGTCTCAGTGACTGGGCTGTGGTGTGTGTGTGTGTGCATATTTATTAGTCTCAGTGTCTGGGCTTTGGTTTATGTGTGTGTGTGTGTGTGTGTGTGTGTGCATATATATTAGTCTCAGTGTCTGGGCTGTGGTGTGTGCGTGTGTGTGTGTGTGTGCATATAAATTAGTCTCAGTGTCTGGGCTGTGGTGTGTGTGTGTGTGTGTGTGTGTGCATATATATTAGTCTCAGTGTCTGGGCTGTGATGTGTGCGTGTGTGTGTGTGTGTGCATATATATTAGTCTCAGTGTCTGTGATGTGGTGTGTGTGTGTGTGTGTGTGTGTCTGTGCGCATATATATAAGTCTCATTGTCTGGACTGTGGTGTGTGTGTGTGTGTGTGTGCATATATATAAATCTCAGTGTCTGGGCTGTGGTGTGTGTGTGTGTGTGTGTGTCTGTGCGCATATATATAAGTCTCATTGTCTGGGCTGTGGTGTGTGTGTGTGTGTGTGTGCATATATATAAGTCTCATTGTCTGGGCTGTGGTGTGTGTGTGTGTGTGCACATACATAATTCTCAGTGTCTGGGCTGTGGTGTGTGTGCGTGTGTGTGTGCAAATATATAAATCTCAGTGTCTGGGCTGTGGTGTGTGTGTGTGTGCATATATGTAATTCTCAGTGTCTGGGCTGCGGTGTGTGTGCGTGTGTGTGTGTGCATATATATTAGTCTCAGTGTCTGGGCTGTGGTGCGTGTGTGTGTGTGTGTGTGCATATATAGAAGTCTCAGTGTCTGGGCTGTGGTGTGTTTGTGTGTGTGTGTGTGCATATATATAAGTCTCAGTGTCTGTGCTGTGGTGCGTGTGTGTGTTGTGTGTGTGTGTGTGTCTGCACATATATAATTCTCAGTGTCTGGGCTGTGGTATCTGAGCGTGTGTGTGTGTGTGTGCGTATATATTAGTCTCAGTGTCTGGTCTGCGGTGTGTGTGTGTGTGTGTGTGTGTGTGCATATATATTAGTCTCAGTGTCTGTGCTGTGGTGTGTGTGTGTGCATATATATTAGTCTCAGTGTCTGGGCTGTTGTGTGTGTGTGTGTGTGTGTGTGTGTGTGTGTGTGTGTGCATATATTTAGGAATCAGTGTCTGGGCTGTGGTGTGTGTGTGTGTTTTTGTGTGTGTGTGTGGGTGTGTGTGTGTGTGTGCATATAGATAGGAATCAGTGTCTGGGCTGTTGTGTGTGTGTGTGTTTTTGTGTGTGTGTGTGGGTGTGTGTGTGTGCATATATATAGGAATCAGTGTCTGGGCTGTTGTGTGTGTGTATGTGTGTGTGTGTGTGCATATATATAGGAATCAGTGTCTGGGCTGTGGTGTGTGTGTGTGTGTGTGTGTGTGTGTTTGTGTGTGTGTGTATGTGCAAATATATTAGAGTCAGTGTCTGGGCTGTGGTGTGTGTTTGTGTGTGTGTGTGTTTTTGTGTGTGTGTGGGTGTGTGTGACGCTGTGTGTGTGTATGAGTGTGTGCATATATATAGGAATCAGTGTCTGTGCTGTGGTGTGTGTGTGTGTTTGTGTGTGTGTGTTTGTGTGTGTGTGTGTGTGTGTGTGTGTGTGCATATATATTAGAGTCAGTGTCTGGGCTGTGGAGTGTGTGTGTGTGTGTGTGTGTGTGTGTGTGTGTGTGTGCATATATATAAGTCTCAGTGTCTTGGGCTGTGATGTGTGTGTGTGTGTGTGTGTTTGTGTGTGTGTGTGCATATATATAAGTCTCAGTGTCTGGGCTGTGGTGTATGTGTGTGTGTGTGTGTGTGTGTGTGCATATTTATTAGTCTCAGTGTCTGGGCTGTGGTGTATGTGTGTGTGTGCATATATATTGGTCTCAGTGACTGGGCTGTGGTGTGTGTGTGTGTGCATATTTATTAGTCTCAGTGTCTGGGCTGTGGTTTATGTGTGTGTGTGTGTGTGTGTGTGTGTGTGTGTGTGTGTGCATATATATTAGTCTCAGTGTCTGGGCTGTGGTGTGTGTGTGTGTGTGTGTGTGTGTGCATATATATTAGTCTCAGTGTCTGGGCTGTGATGTGTGCGTGTGTGTGTGTGTGCGCATATATATTAGTCTCAGTGTCTGGGCTGTGGTGTGTGTGTGTGTGTGTGTGTGTGTGTCTGTGCGCATATATATAAGTCTCATTGTCTGGGCTGTGGTGTGTGTGTGTGTGTGTGCACATACATAATTCTCAGTGTCTGGGCTGTGGTGTGTGTGCGTGTGTGTGTGCATATATATAAATCTCAGTGTCTGGGCTGTGGTGTGTGTGTGTGTGCATATATGTAATTCTCAGTGTCTGGGCTGCGGTGTGTGTGCGTGTGTGTGTGTGCATATATATTAGTCTCAGTGTCTGGGCTGTGGTGCGTGTGTGTGTGTGTGTGTGCATATATAGAAGTCTCAGTGTCTGGGCTGTGGTGCGTGTGTGTGTTGTGTGTGCATATATAGAAGTCTCAGTGTCTGGGCTGTGGTGTGTGTGTGTGTGTGTGTGTGTGTGTGTGTGTGTGTGTGTGTGTGTGTGTGTGTGTGTGTGTGTGTGTGTGTGTGTGTGTCTGCACATATATAATTCTCAGTGTCTGG
>NW_027142342.1:1938447-1948447 GCF_036365525.1 Heterodontus francisci
GTGGTGTGTGTGTGTGTTTGTGTGTGTGTGCATATATATTCGTCTCAGTGACTGGGCTGTGGTGTGTGTGTGTGCGTGTGTGTGTGTGCAGATGTATAAGTCTCAGTGTCTTGGCTGTGGTGTGTGTGTGTGTGTGTTTGTGTGTGTGTGCATATATATTCGTCTCAGTGACTGGGCTGTGGTGTGTGTGTGTGTGTGTGTGTCTGTGTGTGTGTGTGTGTGTGTGTGCATATATATTAGTCTCAGTGTCTGGGCTCTGGCGTGTGCGTGTGTGTGTGTGTGTGCATATATATAAGTATCAGGCATGGACTGTGGTGTGTGTGTGTGCATATATAAGTCTCTGTGCCTGGACTGTGGTGTGTGTGTGTATATATATAAGTCTCAGGGCCTGGACTGTGGTGTGTGTGTGTATATATATATAAGTCTCAGGGCATGGACTGTGGTGTGTGTGTGTATATATATAAGTCTCAGGGCCTTGACTGTGATGAGTGTGTGTATATATATAAGTCTCAGGGCATGGACTGTGGTGTGTGTGTGTATATATATAAGTCTCAGGGCATGGACTGTGGTGAGTGTGTGTATATATATAAGTCTCAGGGCATGGACTGTGGTGTGTGTGTGTATATATATATGTATCAGGGCCTGGACTGTGGTGCGTGTGTATGTATATATATAAGTCTCAGGGCATGGACTGTGGTGTTTGTGTGTGTGTATATATAAGTCTCAGGGCATGGACTGTGGTGCGTGTGTATGTATATATATAAGTATCAGGGTCTGGACTGTGGTGAGTGTGTGTATATATATAAGTCTCAGTGCCTGGACTGTGGTGTGTGTGTGTATATATATAAGTCTCAGGGCCTGGACTGTGTTGTGTGTGTGTATATATATAAGTCTCAGGGCCTGGACTGTGGTGTGAGTGTGTATATATATAAGTCTCAGGGCCTGGACTGTGGTGTGAGTGTGTATATATATAAGTCTCAGGGCATGGACTGTGGTGCGTGTGTATGTATATATATAAGTATCAGGGTCTGGACTGTGGTGAGTGTGTGTATATATATAAGTCTCAGTGCCTGGACTGTGGTGTGTGTGTGTATATATATAAGTCTCAGGGCCTGGACTGTGGTGTGTGTGTGTGTATATATATAAGTCTCAGGGCCTGGACAGTGGTGTGAGTGTGTATATATATAAGTCTCAGGGCCTGGACTGTGGTGTGTGTGTGTATATATATAAGTATCAGGGTCTGGACTGTGGTGAGTGTGTGTATATATATAAGACTCAGTGCCTGGACTGTGGTGTGTGTGTGTATATATATAAGTATCAGGGTCTGGACTGTGGTGAGTGTGTGTATACATATAAGTCTCAGTGCATGGACTGTGGTGTGTGTGCGTGTATATATAAGTCTCAGGGCCTGGACTGTGGTGTGTGTGTGTATATATATATAAGTTTCAGGGCCTGGACTGTGGTGTGTGTGTGTATATATATAAGTCTCAGGGCCTTGACTGTGGTGAGTGTGTATATATATATATAAGTCTCAGGGCCTGGACTGTGGTGTGTGTTTGTATATATATATAAGTCTCAGGGTCTGGACTGTGGTGTGTGTGTGTATATATATAAGTCTCAGGGCCTGGACTGTGTTGTGTGTGTATATATATATAAGTCTCAGGGCCTGGACTGTGGTGTGTGTGTGTATATATATAAGTATCAGGGTCTGGACTGTGGTGAGTGAGTGTATATATATAAGTCTCAGGGCATGGACTGTGGTGTGTGGGTATATATATATATAAGTCTCAGGGCCCGGACTGTGGTGTGTGTGTATATATATATAAGTATCAGGGTCTGGACTGTGGTGAGTGTGTGTATATATATATAAGTCTCAGGGCCTGGACTGTGGTGTGTGTGTATATATATATAAGTATCAGGGTCTGGACTGTGGTGTGTGTGTGTGTATATATATAAGTCTCAGGGCCTGGACTGTGGTGTGTGTGTATATATATATAAGTATCAGGGTCTGGACTGTGGTGAGTGTGTGTATATATATAAGTATCAGGGCCTGGACTGTGGTGTGTGTGTGTATATATATAAGTCTCAGGGCCTGGACTGTGATGAGTGTGTGTATATATATAAGTCTCAGGGCATGGACTGTGGTGCGTGTGTATGTATATATATAAGTATCAGGGTCTGGACTGTGGTGAGTGTTTGTATATATATAAGTATCAGGGTCTGGACTGTGGTGAGTGTGTGTATATATATAAGTATCAGGGCATGGACTGTGGTGTGTGTGTGTGTATATATAAGTCTCTGTGCCTGGACTGTGGTGTGTGTGTGTATATATATAAGTCTCAGGGCCTGGACTGTGGTGTGTGTGTGTGTGTGTATATATAAGTCTCAGGGCATGGACTGTGGTGTGTGTGTGTGTATATATATAAGTCTCAGGGCATGGACTGTAGTGTGTGTGTGTGTGTATATATATAAGTCTCAGGGCATGGACTGTGGTGTGTGAGTGGATATATATAAGTCTCAGGGCCTGGACTGTGGTGTGTGTGTGTATATATATAAGTATCAGGGCATGGACTGTGGTGTGTGTGTGTGTATATATAAGTCTCTGTGCCTGGACTGTGGTGTGTGTGTGTATATATATAAGTCTCAGGGCCTGGACTGTGGTGTGTGTGTGTGTATATATAAGTCTCTGGGCCTGGACTGTGGTGTGTGTGTGTATATATATAAGTCTCAGGGTCTGGACTGTGGTGAGTGTGTGTATATATATATAAGTATCAGGGCCTGGACTGTGGTGTGTGTGTGTGTATATATAAGTCTCTGGGCCTGGACTGTGGTGTGGTGAGTGTATATATATAAGTCTCAGGGCCTGGACTGTGGTGTGTGTGTGTATATATATAAGTCTCAGGGCCTGGACTGTGGTGTGTGTGTGTGTATATATAAGTCTCAGGGCCTGGACTGTGGTGTGTGTGTGTGTATATATATAAGCCTCAGGGTCTGGACTGTGGTGTGTGAGTGTATATATATAAGTCTCAGGGCCTGGACTGTGGTGTGTGTGTGTGTATATATATAAGTCTCAGGGTCCGGACTGTGGTGTGTGAGTGTATATTTATAAGTCTCAGGGCCTGGACTGTGGTGTGTGTGTGTGTGTATATATGTCTCAGGGTCTGGACTGTGGTGTGTGTGTGTATATATATAAGTCTCAGGGCCTGGACTGTGGTGTGTGTGTGTGTATATATATAAGTCTCTGGGTCTGGACTGTGGTGTGTGAGTGTATATATATAAGTCTCAGGGTCTGGACTGTGGTGTGTGTGTGTATATATATGTCTCAGTGTCTGGACTGTGGTGTGTGTGTGTATATATATATAAGTCTCAGGGCACGGACTGTGGTGAGTGTGTGTATATATATAAGTCTCAGTGCCTGGACTGTGGTGTGTGTGTATATATATAAGTCTCAGGGCCTGGACTGTGGTGTGTGTGTGTATATATAAGTCTCAGGGCATGGACTGTGGTGTGTGTGTGTATATATATAAGTCTCAGGGCATGGACTGTGGTGTGTGTGTGTGTGTATATATAAGTCTCAGGGTCTGGACTGTGGTGTGTGTGTGTATATATATAAGTCTCAGGGCCTGGACTGTGGTGTGTGTGTGTGTGTATATATATAAGTCTCAGGGCCTGGACTGTGGTGTGTGCGTGTATATATAAGTCTCAGGGCATGGACTGTGGTGTGTGTGTGTATATATATAAGTCTCAGGGCCTGGACTGTGGTGTGTGTGTGTGTGTATATATAAGTCTCAGGGTCTGGACTGTGGTGTGTGTGTGTATATATATAAGTCTCAGGGCATGGACTGTGGTGTGTGTGTGTGTATATATAAGTCTCAGGGCCTGGACTGTGGTGTGTGTGTGTATATATATATGTCTCAGGGCCTGGACTGTGGTGTGTGTGTGTGTGTATATATATAAGTCTCAGGGCCTGGACTGTGGTGAGTGTGTGTGTATATATATAAGTCTCAGGGCCTGGACTGTGGTGTGTGTGTATATATATATAAGTCTCAGGGCCTGGACTGTGGTGTGTATATATATAAGTCTCAGGGCATGGACTGTGGTGTGTGTGTGTATATATATAAGTCTCAGGGCCTGGACTTTGGTGTGTGTGTGTGTATATATATAAGTCTCAGGGCATGGACTGTGGTGTGTGTGTGTATATATATAAGTCTCAGGGCCTGGACTGTGGTGTGTGTGTGTGTGTATATATATAAGTCTCAGGGTCTGGACTGTGGTGTGTGTGTGTATATATATATATAAGTCTCAGGGTCTGGACTGTGGTGTTTGTGTGTGTGTGTATATATATAAGTCTCAGGGCCTGGACTGTGGTGTGTGTGTGTATATATATAAGTCTCAGGGTCTGGACTGTGGTGTGTGTGTGTATATATATAAGTCTCAGGGCCTGGACTGTGGTGTATGTGTGTGTATATATATATGTCTCAGGGCATGGACTGTGGTGTGTGTGTGTATATATATAAGTCTCAGGGCCTGGACTGTGGTGTATGTGTGTGTATATATATAAGTCTCTGGGTCTGGACTGTGGTGTGTGCGTGTATATATATAAGTCTCAGGGTCTGGACTGTGGTGTGTGTGTGTATATATATAAGTCTCAGGGCCTGGACTGTGGTGTATGTGTGTGTATATATATAAGTGTCAGGGCATGGACTGTGGTGTGTGTGTGTATATATATAAGTCTCAGGGCATGGACTGTGGTGTGTGTGTGTGTATATATATAAGTCTCAGGGTCTGGACTGTGGTGTGTGTGTGTATATATATAAGTCTCAGGGCCTGGACTGTGGTGTATGTGTGTGTATATATATAAGTCTCAGGGTCTGGACTGTGGTGTGTGTGTGTATATATATAAGTCTCAGGGCATGGACTGTGGTGTGTGTGTGTATATATATAAGTCTCAGGGTCTGGACTGTGGTGTGTGTGTGTATATATATAAGTCTCAGGGTCTGGACTGTGGAGAGTGTGTGTATATATATAAGTCTCAGGGTCTGGACTGTGGTGTGTGTGTGTTTATATATAAGTCTCAGGGCATGGACTGTGTTGTGTGTGTGTATATATATAAGTCTCAGGGCCTGGACTGTGGTGAGTGTGTGTATATATATAAGTCTCAGGGCCTGGACTGTGGTGAGTGTGTGTGTATATATATAAGTCTCAGGGCAAGGACTGTGGTGTTTGTGTGTATATATATAAGTCTCAGGGTCTGGACTGTGGTGTGTGTGTGTATATATATAAGTCTCAGGGCATGGACTGTGGTGTGTGTGTGTGTATATATATAAGTCTCAGGGTCTGGACTGTGGTGTGTGTGTGTATATATATAAGTCTCAGGGCATGGACTGTGGTGTGTGTGTGTGTATATATATAAGTCTCAGGGTCTGGACTGTGGTGTTTGTGTGTATATATATAAGTCTCAGGGTCTGGACTGTGGTGTGTGTGTGTATATATATAAGTCTCAGGGTCTGGACTGTGGTGTGTGTGTGTATATATATAAGTCTCAGGGCATGGACTGTGGTGTGTATATATATATAAGTCTCAGGGTCTGGACTGTGGTGTGTGTGTGTACATATATAAGTCTCAGGGCATGGACTGTGGTGTGTGAGTGTGTGTATATATATAAGTCTCAGGGTCTGGACTGTGGTGTGTGTGTGTATATATATAAGTCTCAGGGCATGGACTGTGGTGTGTGAGTGTGTGTATATATATAAGTCTCAGGGTCTGGACTGTGGTGTTTGTGTGTATAGATATAAGTCTCAGGGTCTGGACTGTGGTGTGTGTGTGTATATATATAAGTCTCAGGGCATGGACTGTGGTGTGTGTGTGTGTATATATATATGTCTCAGGGTCTGGACTGTGGTGTGTGTGTGTATATATATATAAGTCTCAGGGTCTGGACTGTGGCGTGTGTATGTATATATATAAGTCTCTGTGCCTGGACTGTGGTGAGTGTGTGTATATATATAAGTCTCAGGGCCTGGACTGTGGTGTGTGTGTGTGTATATATATCAGTCTCTGGGTCTGGACTGTGGTGTGTGTGTGTATATATATAAGTCTCAGGGTTTGGACTGTGGTGTGTGTGTGCATATATATAAGTCTCAGGGCATGGACTGTGGTGTTTGTTTGGATATATATAAGTCTCAGGGTCTGGACTGTGGTGTGTGTGTGTATATATATAAGTCTCAGGGTCTGGACTGTGGTGTGTGTGTGTATATATATAAGTCTCAGGGCATGGACTGTGGTGTGTGTGTGTATATATAAGTCTCAGGGCATGGACTGTGGTGTGTGTGTGTATATATATAAGTATCAGGGCATGGACTGTGGTGTTTGTGTGTATATATATAAGTCTCAGGGTCTGGACTGTGGTGTGTGTGTATATATATATAAGTCTCTGGGCCTGGACTGTGGTGTGTGTGTGTATATATAAGTCTCTGTGCCTGGACTGTGGTGTGTGTGTGTATATATATAAGTATCAGGGCATGGACTGTTGTGTTTGTGTGTTTATATATAAGTCTCAGGGCCTGGACTGTGGTGTGTGTGTGTATATATATAAGTCTCAGGGCATGGACTGTGGTGTGTGTGTATATATATATAAGTCTCAGGGCATGGACTGTGGTGTGTGTATATATATATATAAGTATCAGGGCCTGGACTGTGGTGTTTGTGTGTATATATATAAGTATCAGGGTCTGGACTGTGGTGTGTGTGTATATATATATAAGTATCAGGGCATGGACTGTGGTGTTTGTGTGTGTATATATATAAGTATCAGGGTCTGGACTGTGGTGTGTGTGTGTATATATATAAGTATCAGGGTCTGGACTGTGGTGTGTGTGTGTATATATATATAAGTATCAGGGCATGGACTGTGGTGTTTGTGTGTGTATATATATAAGTCTCAGGGTCTGGACTGTGGTGTGTGTGTGTATATATATAAGTCTCAGGGTCTGGACTGTGGTGTGTGTGTGTATATATATAAGTATCAGGGCATGGACTGTGGTGTGTGTGTGGATATATAAGTCTCAGGGTCTGGACTGTGGTGTGTGTGTATATATATAAGTAACAGGGCATGGACTGTGGTGTTTGTGTGTGTATATATAAGTCACAGGGCATGGACTGTGGTGTGTGTGTGTATATATATAAGTCTCAGGGCCTGGACTTTGGTGTGTGTGTGTATATATATAAGTCTCAGGGCATGGACTGTGGTGTGTGTGTGTATATATATAAGTCTCAGGGCCTGGACTGTGGTGTGTGTGTGTATATATATGGTGTCTCAGGGCCTGGACTGTGGTGTGTGTGTATATATATATAAGTATCAGGGCATGGACTGTGGTGTTTGTGTGTGTGTATATATAAGTCTCAGGGCCTGGACTGTGGTGTGTGTGTGTGTATATATATATAGGTCTCAGGGCCTGGACTGTGGTGTGTGTGTGTGTATATATATATAAGTCTCAGGGCCTGGACTGTGGTGTGTGTGTGTGTATATATATATAAGTCTCAGGGCCTGGACTGCGGTGTGTGTGTGTGTATATATCTCTAAGTCTCAGGGCCTGGACTGTGGTCTGTGTGTATATATATATAAGTCTCAGGGCCTGGACTGTGGTGTGTGTGTGTATATATATAAGTCTCAGGGCCTGGACTGTGGTGTGTGTGTGTGTATATATATAAGTCACAGGGCCTGGACTGTGGTGTGTGTGTATATATATAAGTCTCAGGGCCTGGAATGTGGTGTGTGTGTATATATATAAGTCTCAGGGCATGGACTGTGGTGTGTGTGTGTGTATATATAAGTCTCAGGGCCTGGACTGTGGTGTGTGTGCGTATATATATAAGTCTCAGGGCATGGACTGTGGTGTGTGTGTGTGTATATATATAAGTATCAGGGCATGGACTGTGGTGTTTGTGTATATATATATAAGTCTCTGGGCCTGGACTGTGGTGTGTGTGTGTATATATAAGTCTCTGTGCCTGGACTGTGGTGTGTGTGTGTATATATATAAGTCTCAGGGCATGGACTGTGGTGTGTGTGTGTGTATATATATAAGTCTCAGGGCCTGGACTGTGGTGTGTGTGTATATATATAAGTCTCAGGGCATGGACTGTGGTGTGTGTGTGTATATATATAAGTCTCAGGGCATGGACTGTGGTGTGTGTGTGTGTATATATATAAGTCTCAGGGCCTGGACTCTGGTGTGTGTGTATATATATAAGTCTCAGGGCATGGACTGTGGTGTGTGTGTAAATATATAAGTCTCAGGGCCTGGACTGTGGTGTGTGTGTATATATATAAGTATCAGGGCATGGACTGTGGTGTGTGTATATATATATATATATATATAAGTCTCAGGGCCTGGACTGTGGTGTGTGTGTGTATATATATAAGTCTCAGGGTCTCTACTGTGGTGTGTGTGTATATATATATAAGTATCAGGGCATGGACTGTGGTGTTTGTGTGTATATATATAAGTCTCAGGGTCTGGGCTGTGGTGTGTGTGTGTATATATATAAGTCTCTGGGCCTGGACTGTGGTGTGTGTGTGCATATATAAGTCTCTGTGCCTGGACTGTGGTGTGTGTGTATATATATAAGTCTCAGGGCCTGGACTGTGGTGTGTGTGTGTGTATATATATAAGTCGCAGGGCCTGGACTGTGGTGTGTGTGTGTATATATATATAAGTCTCAGGGCATGGACTGTGGTGTGTGTGTGTGTATATAAGACTCTGTGCCTGGACTGTGGTGTGTGTGTATATATATAAGTCTCAGGGCCTGGACTGTGGTGTGTGTGTGTGTATATATATAAGTCGCAGGGCCTGGACTGTGGTGTGTGTGTGTATATATATAAGTCTCAGGGCCTGGACTGTGGTGTGTGTGTGTGTATATATATATAAGTCTCAGGGCATGGACTGTGGTGTGTGTGTGTGTATATAGATAAGTCTCAGGGCATGGACTGTGGTGTGTGTGTGTATATATATATAAGTCTCAGGGCCTGGACTGTGGTGTGTGTGTGTGTATATAGATAAGTCTCAGGGCATGTACTGTGGTGTGTGTGTGTATATATATAATTCTCAGGGCCTGGACTGTGGTGTGTGTGTGTGTATATATATAAGTCACAGGGCCTGGACTGTGGTGTGTGTGTGTATATATATAAGTCTCAGGGCCTGGACTGTGGTGTGTGTGTGTGTATATATATAAGTCTCAGGTTCTGGACTGTGATGTGTGTGTGTGTATATATATAAGTCTCAGGGCCTGGACTGTGGTGTGTGTGTGTATATATATAAGTCTCAGGGCATGGACTGTGGTGTGTGTGTGTGTATATATATAAGTCTCAGTGCCTGGACTGTGGTGTGTGTGTGTATATATATAAGTCTCAGGGCATGGACTGTGGTGTGTGTGTGTGTATATAAGTCTCTGTGCCTGGACTGTGGTGTGTGTGTATATATATAAGTCTCAGGGCCTGGACTGTGGTGTGTGTGTGTGTATATATATAAGTCTCTGGGCCTGAACTGTGGTGTGTGTGTGTATATATATAAGTCTCAGGGCCTGGACTGTGGTGTGTGTGTGTGTATATATATAAGTCGCAGGGCCTGGACTGTGGTGTGTGTGTGTGTATATATATATATAAGTCTCAGGGCATGGACTGTGGTGTGTGTGTGTATATATATATAAGTCTCAGGGCATGGACTGTGGTGTGTGTGTGTATATATATAAGTCTCAGGGCATGGACTGTGGTGTGTGTGTGTATATATATAAGTCGCAGGGCCTGGACTGTGGTGTGTGTGTGTATATATATATAAGTCTCAGGGCATGGACTGTGGTGTGTGTGTGTATATATATAAGTCGCAGGGCCTGGACTGTGGTGTGTGTGTGTATATATATATAAGTCTCAGGGCATGGACTGTGGTGTGTGTGTATATATATAAATCTCAGGGCATGGACTGTGGTGTGTGTGTGTATATAT
>NW_027142342.1:1958447-1960947 GCF_036365525.1 Heterodontus francisci
ATATAAGTCTCAGTGTCTGGGCTGTGGTGAGTCTGTGTGTGTGTGTGTGTGCATATATATAAGTCTCAGTGTCTGGGCTGTGGAGTGAGTGTGTGTGTGTGTGTGTGCATATATATAAGTCTCAGTGTCTTGGCTGTGGTGTGTGTGTGTGTAAATATATAAGTCTCAGTGTATGGGCTGTGATGTGTGTGTGTGTGTGTGTGTGTGTGTGTGCATATATATAAGTCTCAGTGTCTGGGCTGTGGTGTGTGTGTGTGTGTGTGTGTGTGCATATATATAAGTCTCAGTGTCTGGGCTGTGGTGTGTGTGTGTGTGTGTGTGTGTGTGTGCATATATATAAGTCTCATTGTCTTGGATGTGGTGTGTGTGTGTGTGTGTGTGTGTGTGTGTGTGTGTGTGTGTGTGTGTGTGTGCATATATATAAGTCTCAGTGTCTGGGCTGTGGTGTGTGTGTATGTGTGTGTGCATATATATAAGTCTCAGTGTCTGGGCTGTGGAGTGAGTGTGTGTGTGAGTGTGTGTGTGTGTGCATATATATAAGTCTCAGTGTCTTGGCTGTGGTGTGTGTGTGTGTGTGTGTGTGCATATATATAAGTCTCAGTGTCTGGGCTGTGGTGTGTGTGTGTGTGTGTGTGTGCATATATATAAGTCTCAGTGTCTGGACTGTGGTGTGTGTGTGTGTCTGTGTGTGTGCATATATATCAGTCTCAGTGTCTGGGCTGTGGTGTGTGTGTGCGTGTGTGTGTGTATATATATAAGTCTCAGGGCATGGACTGTGGTGTGTGTGTGTGTATATATATAAGTCTCAGGGTCTAGACTGTGGTGTGTGTGTGTATATATATAAGTCTCAGGGCATGGACTGTGGTGTGTGTGTGTGTGTATATATATAAGTCTCAGGGTCTGGACTGTGGTGTTTGTGTGTATATATATAAGTCTCAGCGCATGGACTGTGGTGTGTGTGTGTGTATATATATAAGTCTCAGGGTCTGGACTCTGGTGTGTGTGTGTATATATATAAGTCTCAGGGCATGGACTGTGGTGTGTGTGTGTGTATATATATAAGTCTCAGGGTCTGGACTGTGGTGTGTGTGTGTATATATATAAGTCTCAGGGCATGGACTGTGGTGTGTGAGTGTGTGTATATATATAAGTCTGAGGGTCTGGACTGTGGTGTGTGTGTGTATATATATAAGTCTCAGGGCATGGACTGTGGTGTGTGAGTGTGTGTATATATATAAGTCTCAGGGTCTGGACTGTGGTGTTTGTGTGTATATATATAAGTCTCAGGGTCTGGACTGTGGTGTGTGTGTGTATATATATAAGTCTCAGGGCATGGACTGTGGTGTGTGTGTGTGTATATATATAAGTCTCAGGGCATGGACTGTGGTGTGTGTGTGTATATATATAAGTCTCAGGGTCTGGACTGTGGTGTGTGTGTGTATATATATAAGTCTCAGGGTCTGGACTGTGGTGTGTGTGTGTATATATATAAGTCTCTGTGCCTGGACTGTGGTGAGTGTGTGCATATATATAAGTCTCAGGGCCTGGACTGTGGTGTGTGTGTGTGTATATATATAAGTCTCTGGGTCTGGACTGTGGTGTGTGTGTGTATATATATAAGTCTCACGGTCTGGACTGTGGTGCGTGTGTGTATATATATAAGTCTCAGGGCATGGACAGTGGTGTTTGTGTGTATATATATAAGTCTCAGGGTCTGGACTGTGGTGTGTGTGTGTATATATATAAGTCTCAGGGTCTGGACTGTGGTGTGTGTGTGTATATATAAGTCTCAGGGCATGGACTGTGGTGTGTGTGTGTATATATATAAGTATCAGGGCATGGACTGTGGTGTTTGTGTGGATATATATAAGTCTCAGGGTCTGGACTGTGGTGTGTGTGTATATATATATAAGTATCAGGGCATGGACTGTGGTGTTTGTGTGTATATATATAAGTCTCAGGGTCTGGACTGTGGTGTGTGTGTATATATATATAAGTCTCTGGGCCTGGACTGTGGTGTGTGTGTGTATATATATATAAGTATCAGGGCATGGACTGTGGTGTTTGTGTGTGTATATATATAAGTATCAGGGTCTGGACTGTGGTGTGTGTGTGTATATATATATAAGTCTCAGGGCATGGACTGTGGTGTGTGTGTGTGTGTATATATATAAGTATCAGGGTCTGGACTGTGGTGTGTGTGTGTATATATATATAAGTATCAGGGCATGGACTGTGGTGTTTGTGTGTGTATATATATAAGTATCAGGGTCTGGACTGTGGTGTGTGTGTGTATATATATATAAGTCTCAGGGCATGGACTGTGGTGTGTGTGTATATATATATAAGTATCAGGGCATGGACTGTGGTGTTTGTGTGTGTATATATATAAGAATCAGGGTCTGGACTGTGGTGTGTGTGTGCATATATATATAAGTCTCAGGGCCTGGACTGTGGTGTGTGTGTGTATATATATATAAGTCTCAGGGCCTGGACTGTG
>NW_027142342.1:1968447-2000947 GCF_036365525.1 Heterodontus francisci
CTGTGGTGAGTGTGTGTATACATATAAGTCTCAGTGCATGGACTGTGGTGTGTGTGCGTGTATATATAAGTCTCAGGGCCTGGACTGTGGTGTGTGTGTGTATATATATATAAGTTTCAGGGCCTGGACTGTGGTGTGTGTGTGTATATATATAAGTCTCAGGGCCTTGACTGTGGTGAGTGTGTATATATATATATAAGTCTCAGGGCCTGGACTGTGGTGTGTGTTTGTATATATATATAAGTCTCAGGGTCTGGACTGTGGTGTGTGTGTGTATATATATAAGTCTCAGGGCCTGGACTGTGTTGTGTGTGTATATATATATAAGTCTCAGGGCCTGGACTGTGGTGTGTGTGTGTATATATATAAGTATCAGGGTCTGGACTGTGGTGAGTGAGTGTATATATATAAGTCTCAGGGCATGGACTGTGGTGTGTGGGTATATATATATATAAGTCTCAGGGCCCGGACTGTGGTGTGTGTGTATATATATATAAGTATCAGGGTCTGGACTGTGGTGAGTGTGTGTATATATATATAAGTCTCAGGGCCTGGACTGTGGTGTGTGTGTATATATATATAAGTATCAGGGTCTGGACTGTGGTGTGTGTGTGTGTATATATATAAGTCTCAGGGCCTGGACTGTGGTGTGTGTGTATATATATATAAGTATCAGGGTCTGGACTGTGGTGAGTGTGTGTATATATATAAGTATCAGGGCCTGGACTGTGGTGTGTGTGTGTATATATATAAGTCTCAGGGCCTGGACTGTGATGAGTGTGTGTATATATATAAGTCTCAGGGCATGGACTGTGGTGCGTGTGTATGTATATATATAAGTATCAGGGTCTGGACTGTGGTGAGTGTTTGTATATATATAAGTATCAGGGTCTGGACTGTGGTGAGTGTGTGTATATATATAAGTATCAGGGCATGGACTGTGGTGTGTGTGTGTGTATATATAAGTCTCTGTGCCTGGACTGTGGTGTGTGTGTGTATATATATAAGTCTCAGGGCCTGGACTGTGGTGTGTGTGTGTGTGTGTATATATAAGTCTCAGGGCATGGACTGTGGTGTGTGTGTGTGTATATATATAAGTCTCAGGGCATGGACTGTAGTGTGTGTGTGTGTGTATATATATAAGTCTCAGGGCATGGACTGTGGTGTGTGAGTGGATATATATAAGTCTCAGGGCCTGGACTGTGGTGTGTGTGTGTATATATATAAGTATCAGGGCATGGACTGTGGTGTGTGTGTGTGTATATATAAGTCTCTGTGCCTGGACTGTGGTGTGTGTGTGTATATATATAAGTCTCAGGGCCTGGACTGTGGTGTGTGTGTGTGTATATATAAGTCTCTGGGCCTGGACTGTGGTGTGTGTGTGTATATATATAAGTCTCAGGGTCTGGACTGTGGTGAGTGTGTGTATATATATATAAGTATCAGGGCCTGGACTGTGGTGTGTGTGTGTGTATATATAAGTCTCTGGGCCTGGACTGTGGTGTGGTGAGTGTATATATATAAGTCTCAGGGCCTGGACTGTGGTGTGTGTGTGTATATATATAAGTCTCAGGGCCTGGACTGTGGTGTGTGTGTGTGTATATATAAGTCTCAGGGCCTGGACTGTGGTGTGTGTGTGTGTATATATATAAGCCTCAGGGTCTGGACTGTGGTGTGTGAGTGTATATATATAAGTCTCAGGGCCTGGACTGTGGTGTGTGTGTGTGTATATATATAAGTCTCAGGGTCCGGACTGTGGTGTGTGAGTGTATATTTATAAGTCTCAGGGCCTGGACTGTGGTGTGTGTGTGTGTGTATATATGTCTCAGGGTCTGGACTGTGGTGTGTGTGTGTATATATATAAGTCTCAGGGCCTGGACTGTGGTGTGTGTGTGTGTATATATATAAGTCTCTGGGTCTGGACTGTGGTGTGTGAGTGTATATATATAAGTCTCAGGGTCTGGACTGTGGTGTGTGTGTGTATATATATGTCTCAGTGTCTGGACTGTGGTGTGTGTGTGTATATATATATAAGTCTCAGGGCACGGACTGTGGTGAGTGTGTGTATATATATAAGTCTCAGTGCCTGGACTGTGGTGTGTGTGTATATATATAAGTCTCAGGGCCTGGACTGTGGTGTGTGTGTGTATATATAAGTCTCAGGGCATGGACTGTGGTGTGTGTGTGTATATATATAAGTCTCAGGGCATGGACTGTGGTGTGTGTGTGTGTGTATATATAAGTCTCAGGGTCTGGACTGTGGTGTGTGTGTGTATATATATAAGTCTCAGGGCCTGGACTGTGGTGTGTGTGTGTGTGTATATATATAAGTCTCAGGGCCTGGACTGTGGTGTGTGCGTGTATATATAAGTCTCAGGGCATGGACTGTGGTGTGTGTGTGTATATATATAAGTCTCAGGGCCTGGACTGTGGTGTGTGTGTGTGTGTATATATAAGTCTCAGGGTCTGGACTGTGGTGTGTGTGTGTATATATATAAGTCTCAGGGCATGGACTGTGGTGTGTGTGTGTGTATATATAAGTCTCAGGGCCTGGACTGTGGTGTGTGTGTGTATATATATATGTCTCAGGGCCTGGACTGTGGTGTGTGTGTGTGTGTATATATATAAGTCTCAGGGCCTGGACTGTGGTGAGTGTGTGTGTATATATATAAGTCTCAGGGCCTGGACTGTGGTGTGTGTGTATATATATATAAGTCTCAGGGCCTGGACTGTGGTGTGTATATATATAAGTCTCAGGGCATGGACTGTGGTGTGTGTGTGTATATATATAAGTCTCAGGGCCTGGACTTTGGTGTGTGTGTGTGTATATATATAAGTCTCAGGGCATGGACTGTGGTGTGTGTGTGTATATATATAAGTCTCAGGGCCTGGACTGTGGTGTGTGTGTGTGTGTATATATATAAGTCTCAGGGTCTGGACTGTGGTGTGTGTGTGTATATATATATATAAGTCTCAGGGTCTGGACTGTGGTGTTTGTGTGTGTGTGTATATATATAAGTCTCAGGGCCTGGACTGTGGTGTGTGTGTGTATATATATAAGTCTCAGGGTCTGGACTGTGGTGTGTGTGTGTATATATATAAGTCTCAGGGCCTGGACTGTGGTGTATGTGTGTGTATATATATATATGTCTCAGGGCATGGACTGTGGTGTGTGTGTGTATATATATAAGTCTCAGGGCCTGGACTGTGGTGTATGTGTGTGTATATATATAAGTCTCTGGGTCTGGACTGTGGTGTGTGCGTGTATATATATAAGTCTCAGGGTCTGGACTGTGGTGTGTGTGTGTATATATATAAGTCTCAGGGCCTGGACTGTGGTGTATGTGTGTGTATATATATAAGTGTCAGGGCATGGACTGTGGTGTGTGTGTGTATATATATAAGTCTCAGGGCATGGACTGTGGTGTGTGTGTGTGTATATATATAAGTCTCAGGGTCTGGACTGTGGTGTGTGTGTGTATATATATAAGTCTCAGGGCCTGGACTGTGGTGTATGTGTGTGTATATATATAAGTCTCAGGGTCTGGACTGTGGTGTGTGTGTGTATATATATAAGTCTCAGGGCATGGACTGTGGTGTGTGTGTGTATATATATAAGTCTCAGGGTCTGGACTGTGGTGTGTGTGTGTATATATATAAGTCTCAGGGTCTGGACTGTGGAGAGTGTGTGTATATATATAAGTCTCAGGGTCTGGACTGTGGTGTGTGTGTGTTTATATATAAGTCTCAGGGCATGGACTGTGTTGTGTGTGTGTATATATATAAGTCTCAGGGCCTGGACTGTGGTGAGTGTGTGTATATATATAAGTCTCAGGGCCTGGACTGTGGTGAGTGTGTGTGTATATATATAAGTCTCAGGGCAAGGACTGTGGTGTTTGTGTGTATATATATAAGTCTCAGGGTCTGGACTGTGGTGTGTGTGTGTATATATATAAGTCTCAGGGCATGGACTGTGGTGTGTGTGTGTGTATATATATAAGTCTCAGGGTCTGGACTGTGGTGTGTGTGTGTATATATATAAGTCTCAGGGCATGGACTGTGGTGTGTGTGTGTGTATATATATAAGTCTCAGGGTCTGGACTGTGGTGTTTGTGTGTATATATATAAGTCTCAGGGTCTGGACTGTGGTGTGTGTGTGTATATATATAAGTCTCAGGGTCTGGACTGTGGTGTGTGTGTGTATATATATAAGTCTCAGGGCATGGACTGTGGTGTGTATATATATATAAGTCTCAGGGTCTGGACTGTGGTGTGTGTGTGTACATATATAAGTCTCAGGGCATGGACTGTGGTGTGTGAGTGTGTGTATATATATAAGTCTCAGGGTCTGGACTGTGGTGTGTGTGTGTATATATATAAGTCTCAGGGCATGGACTGTGGTGTGTGAGTGTGTGTATATATATAAGTCTCAGGGTCTGGACTGTGGTGTTTGTGTGTATAGATATAAGTCTCAGGGTCTGGACTGTGGTGTGTGTGTGTATATATATAAGTCTCAGGGCATGGACTGTGGTGTGTGTGTGTGTATATATATATGTCTCAGGGTCTGGACTGTGGTGTGTGTGTGTATATATATATAAGTCTCAGGGTCTGGACTGTGGCGTGTGTATGTATATATATAAGTCTCTGTGCCTGGACTGTGGTGAGTGTGTGTATATATATAAGTCTCAGGGCCTGGACTGTGGTGTGTGTGTGTGTATATATATCAGTCTCTGGGTCTGGACTGTGGTGTGTGTGTGTATATATATAAGTCTCAGGGTTTGGACTGTGGTGTGTGTGTGCATATATATAAGTCTCAGGGCATGGACTGTGGTGTTTGTTTGGATATATATAAGTCTCAGGGTCTGGACTGTGGTGTGTGTGTGTATATATATAAGTCTCAGGGTCTGGACTGTGGTGTGTGTGTGTATATATATAAGTCTCAGGGCATGGACTGTGGTGTGTGTGTGTATATATAAGTCTCAGGGCATGGACTGTGGTGTGTGTGTGTATATATATAAGTATCAGGGCATGGACTGTGGTGTTTGTGTGTATATATATAAGTCTCAGGGTCTGGACTGTGGTGTGTGTGTATATATATATATAAGTATCAGGGCATGGACTGTGGTGTTTGTGTGTATATATATAAGTCTCAGGGTCTGGACTGTGGTGTGTGTGTATATATATATAAGTCTCTGGGCCTGGACTGTGGTGTGTGTGTGTATATATAAGTCTCTGTGCCTGGACTGTGGTGTGTGTGTGTATATATATAAGTATCAGGGCATGGACTGTTGTGTTTGTGTGTTTATATATAAGTCTCAGGGCCTGGACTGTGGTGTGTGTGTGTATATATATAAGTCTCAGGGCATGGACTGTGGTGTGTGTGTATATATATATAAGTCTCAGGGCATGGACTGTGGTGTGTGTATATATATATATAAGTATCAGGGCCTGGACTGTGGTGTTTGTGTGTATATATATAAGTATCAGGGTCTGGACTGTGGTGTGTGTGTATATATATATAAGTATCAGGGCATGGACTGTGGTGTTTGTGTGTGTATATATATAAGTATCAGGGTCTGGACTGTGGTGTGTGTGTGTATATATATAAGTATCAGGGTCTGGACTGTGGTGTGTGTGTGTATATATATATAAGTATCAGGGCATGGACTGTGGTGTTTGTGTGTGTATATATATAAGTCTCAGGGTCTGGACTGTGGTGTGTGTGTGTATATATATAAGTCTCAGGGTCTGGACTGTGGTGTGTGTGTGTATATATATAAGTATCAGGGCATGGACTGTGGTGTGTGTGTGGATATATAAGTCTCAGGGTCTGGACTGTGGTGTGTGTGTATATATATAAGTAACAGGGCATGGACTGTGGTGTTTGTGTGTGTATATATAAGTCACAGGGCATGGACTGTGGTGTGTGTGTGTATATATATAAGTCTCAGGGCCTGGACTTTGGTGTGTGTGTGTATATATATAAGTCTCAGGGCATGGACTGTGGTGTGTGTGTGTATATATATAAGTCTCAGGGCCTGGACTGTGGTGTGTGTGTGTATATATATGGTGTCTCAGGGCCTGGACTGTGGTGTGTGTGTATATATATATAAGTATCAGGGCATGGACTGTGGTGTTTGTGTGTGTGTATATATAAGTCTCAGGGCCTGGACTGTGGTGTGTGTGTGTGTATATATATATAGGTCTCAGGGCCTGGACTGTGGTGTGTGTGTGTGTATATATATATAAGTCTCAGGGCCTGGACTGTGGTGTGTGTGTGTGTATATATATATAAGTCTCAGGGCCTGGACTGCGGTGTGTGTGTGTGTATATATCTCTAAGTCTCAGGGCCTGGACTGTGGTCTGTGTGTATATATATATAAGTCTCAGGGCCTGGACTGTGGTGTGTGTGTGTATATATATAAGTCTCAGGGCCTGGACTGTGGTGTGTGTGTGTGTATATATATAAGTCACAGGGCCTGGACTGTGGTGTGTGTGTATATATATAAGTCTCAGGGCCTGGAATGTGGTGTGTGTGTATATATATAAGTCTCAGGGCATGGACTGTGGTGTGTGTGTGTGTATATATAAGTCTCAGGGCCTGGACTGTGGTGTGTGTGCGTATATATATAAGTCTCAGGGCATGGACTGTGGTGTGTGTGTGTGTATATATATAAGTATCAGGGCATGGACTGTGGTGTTTGTGTATATATATATAAGTCTCTGGGCCTGGACTGTGGTGTGTGTGTGTATATATAAGTCTCTGTGCCTGGACTGTGGTGTGTGTGTGTATATATATAAGTCTCAGGGCATGGACTGTGGTGTGTGTGTGTGTATATATATAAGTCTCAGGGCCTGGACTGTGGTGTGTGTGTATATATATAAGTCTCAGGGCATGGACTGTGGTGTGTGTGTGTATATATATAAGTCTCAGGGCATGGACTGTGGTGTGTGTGTGTGTATATATATAAGTCTCAGGGCCTGGACTCTGGTGTGTGTGTATATATATAAGTCTCAGGGCATGGACTGTGGTGTGTGTGTAAATATATAAGTCTCAGGGCCTGGACTGTGGTGTGTGTGTATATATATAAGTATCAGGGCATGGACTGTGGTGTGTGTATATATATATATATATATAAGTCTCAGGGCCTGGACTGTGGTGTGTGTGTGTATATATATAAGTCTCAGGGTCTCTACTGTGGTGTGTGTGTATATATATATAAGTATCAGGGCATGGACTGTGGTGTTTGTGTGTATATATATAAGTCTCAGGGTCTGGGCTGTGGTGTGTGTGTGTATATATATAAGTCTCTGGGCCTGGACTGTGGTGTGTGTGTGCATATATAAGTCTCTGTGCCTGGACTGTGGTGTGTGTGTATATATATAAGTCTCAGGGCCTGGACTGTGGTGTGTGTGTGTGTATATATATAAGTCGCAGGGCCTGGACTGTGGTGTGTGTGTGTATATATATATAAGTCTCAGGGCATGGACTGTGGTGTGTGTGTGTGTATATAAGACTCTGTGCCTGGACTGTGGTGTGTGTGTATATATATAAGTCTCAGGGCCTGGACTGTGGTGTGTGTGTGTGTATATATATAAGTCGCAGGGCCTGGACTGTGGTGTGTGTGTGTATATATATAAGTCTCAGGGCCTGGACTGTGGTGTGTGTGTGTGTATATATATATAAGTCTCAGGGCATGGACTGTGGTGTGTGTGTGTGTATATAGATAAGTCTCAGGGCATGGACTGTGGTGTGTGTGTGTATATATATATAAGTCTCAGGGCCTGGACTGTGGTGTGTGTGTGTGTATATAGATAAGTCTCAGGGCATGTACTGTGGTGTGTGTGTGTATATATATAATTCTCAGGGCCTGGACTGTGGTGTGTGTGTGTGTATATATATAAGTCACAGGGCCTGGACTGTGGTGTGTGTGTGTATATATATAAGTCTCAGGGCCTGGACTGTGGTGTGTGTGTGTGTATATATATAAGTCTCAGGTTCTGGACTGTGATGTTTGTGTGTGTATATATATAAGTCTCAGGGCCTGGACTGTGGTGTGTGTGTGTATATATATAAGTCTCAGGGCATGGACTGTGGTGTGTGTGTGTGTATATATATAAGTCTCAGTGCCTGGACTGTGGTGTGTGTGTGTATATATATAAGTCTCAGGGCATGGACTGTGGTGTGTGTGTGTGTATATAAGTCTCTGTGCCTGGACTGTGGTGTGTGTGTATATATATAAGTCTCAGGGCCTGGACTGTGGTGTGTGTGTGTGTATATATATAAGTCTCTGGGCCTGAACTGTGGTGTGTGTGTGTATATATATAAGTCTCAGGGCCTGGACTGTGGTGTGTGTGTGTGTATATATATAAGTCGCAGGGCCTGGACTGTGGTGTGTGTGTGTGTATATATATATATAAGTCTCAGGGCATGGACTGTGGTGTGTGTGTGTATATATATATAAGTCTCAGGGCATGGACTGTGGTGTGTGTGTGTATATATATAAGTCTCAGGGCATGGACTGTGGTGTGTGTGTGTATATATATAAGTCGCAGGGCCTGGACTGTGGTGTGTGTGTGTATATATATATAAGTCTCAGGGCATGGACTGTGGTGTGTGTGTGTATATATATAAGTCGCAGGGCCTGGACTGTGGTGTGTGTGTGTATATATATATAAGTCTCAGGGCATGGACTGTGGTGTGTGTGTATATATATAAATCTCAGGGCATGGACTGTGGTGTGTGTGTGTATATATATATATAAGTCTCAGGGTCTGGACTGTGGTGTGTGTGTGTGTGTATATATATAAGTCTCAGGGCCTGGACTGTGGTGTGTGTGTGTGTATATATAAGTCTCAGGGCCTGTACTGTGGTGTGTGTGTGTATATATATAAGTCTCAGGGTCTGGACTGTGGTGTGTGTGTGTGTGTATAGATACAAGTATCAGGGCATGGACTGTGGTGTGTGTGTATATATATATAAGTCTCAGGGTCTGGACTGTGGTATGTGTGTGTGTATATATAAGTCTCAGGGCATGGACTGTGGTGTGTGTGTATATATATATATAAGTATCAGGGCCTGGACTGTGGTGTGTGTGTGTATATATATGTCTCTGGGTCTGGACTGTGGTGTGTGTGTGTGTATATATAAGTCTCAGGGCCTGGACTGTGGTGTGTGTGTGTGTGTATATATATAAGTATCAGGGCCTGGACTGTGGTGTGTGTGTGTATATATATATAAGTCTCAGGGCCTGGACTGTGGTGTGTGTGTGTATATATGAGTCTCAGGGCCTGGACTGTGGTGTGTGTGTGTATATATAAGTCTCAGGGCATGGACTGTGGTGTGTGTGTGTGTGTATATATATAAGTATCAGGGCATGGACTGTGGTGTGTGTGTATATATATAAGTCTCAGGGCCTGGACTGTGGTGTGTGTGTGTATATATATAAGTCTCAGGGCATGGACTGTGGAGTGTGTGTGTGTATATATATAAGTATCAGGGCATGGACTGTGGTGTGTGTGTATATATATAAGTCTCAGGGCATGGACTGTGGTGTGTGTGTGTATATATATATAAGTCTCTGGGTCTGGACTGTGGTGTGTGTGTGTATATATATAAGTCTCAGGGCATGGACTGTGGTGTGTGTGTATGTATATATATATAAGTCTCAGGGCCTGGACTGTGGTGTGTGTGTATATATATATATAAGTCTCAGGGTCTGGACTGTGATGTGTGTGTATATATATATAAGTCTCAGGGCCTGGACTGTGGTGTGTGTGTGTATATATATAAGTCTCAGGGCATGGACTGTGGTGTGTGTGTATGTATATATATATAAGTCTCAGGGCCTGGACTGTGGTGTGTATGTGTATATATATATAAGTCTCAGGGCCTGGCCTGTGGTGTGTGTGTATGTATATATATATAAGTCTCAGGGCCTGGACTGTGGTGTGTGTGTGTATATATATATAAGTCTCAGGGTCTGGACTGTGGTGTGTGTGTATATATATATAAGTCTCAGGGCATGGACTGTGGTGTGTGTGTATGTATATATATATAAGTCTCAGGGCCTGGACTGTGGTGTGTGTGTATGTATATATATATAAGTCTCAGGGCCTGGACTGTGGTGTGTGTGTGTATATATATATAAGTCTCAGGGCATGGACTGTGGTGTGTGTGTATGTATATATATATAAGTCTCAGGGCCTGGACTGTGGTGTGTGTGTGTATATATATATAAGTCTCAGGGCATGGACTGTGGTGTGTGTGTATATATATATATAAGTCTCAGGGCATGGACTGTGGTGTGTGTGTGTATATATATAAGTCTCAGGGCCTGGACTGTGGTGTGTGTGTGTATATATATATAAGTCTCAGGGTCTGGACTGTGGTGTGTGTGTATATATATATAAGTCTCAGGGCATGGACTGTGGTGTGTGTGTGTATATATATAAGTCTCAGGGCCTGGACTGTGGTGTGTGTGTGTGTATATATATAAGTCTCAGGGCATGGACTGTGGTGTGTGTGTATGTATATATATATAAGTCTCAGGGCCTGGACTGTGGTGTGTGTGTGTATATATATATAAGTCTCAGGGTCTGGACTGTGGTGTGTGTGTATATATATATAAGTCTCAGGGCATGGACTGTGGTGTGTGTGTATGTATATATATATAAGTCTCAGGGCCTGGACTGTGGTGTGTGTGTGTATATATATAAGTCTCAGGGCATGGACTGTGGTGTGTGTGTGTATATATATAAGTCTCAGTGCCTGGACTGTGGTGTGTGTGTATATATATATATAAGTCTCAGGGTCTGGACTGTGGTGTGTGTGTGTATATATATATAAGTCTCAGGGTATGGACTGTGGTGTGTGTGTGTATATATATAAGTCTCAGTGCCTGGACTGTGGTGTTTGTGTGTATATATATATAAGTCTCAGGGCATGGACTGTGGTGTGTGTGTGTATATATATAAGTCTCAGTGCCTGGACAGTGGTGTGTGTGTAGATATATATAAGTCTCAGGGCATGGACTGTGGTGTGTGTGTGTATATATATAAGTCTCAGTGCCTGGACTGTGGTGTGTGTGTATATATATATATAAGTCTCAGGGCATGGACTTTGGTGTGTGTGTGTATATATATAAGTCTCAGTGCCTGGACTGTGGTGTGTGTATATATATATATAAGTATCAGGGCCTGGACTGTGGTGTGTGTGTATATATATATAAGTCTCAGGGCATGGACTGTGGTGTGTGTGTATGTATATATATATAAGTCTCAGGGCCTGGACTGTGGTGTGTGTGTGTATATATATAAGTCTCAGGGCATGGACTGTGGTGTGTGTGTGTATATATATAAGTCTCAGGGCCTGGACTGTGGTGTGTGTGTGTGTATATATATATAAGTCTCAGGGCATGGACTGTGGTGTGTGTGTGTGTATATAGATAAGTCTCAGGGCATGGACTGTGGTGTGTGTGTGTATATATATATAAGTCTCAGGGCCTGGACTGTGGTGTGTGTGTGTGTATATAGATAAGTCTCAGGGCATGTACTGTGGTGTGTGTGTGTATATATATAATTCTCAGGGCCTGGACTGTGGTGTGTGTGTGTGTATATATATAAGTCACAGGGCCTGGACTGTGGTGTGTGTGTGTATATATATAAGTCTCAGGGCCTGGACTGTGGTGTGTGTGTGTGTATATATATAAGTCTCAGGTTCTGGACTGTGATGTGTGTGTGTGTATATATATAAGTCTCAGGGCCTGGACTGTGGTGTGTGTGTGTATATATATAAGTCTCAGGGCATGGACTGTGGTGTGTGTGTGTGTATATATATAAGTCTCAGTGCCTGGACTGTGGTGTGTGTGTGTATATATATAAGTCTCAGGGCATGGACTGTGGTGTGTGTGTGTGTATATAAGTCTCTGTGCCTGGACTGTGGTGTGTGTGTATATATATATAAGTCTCAGGGCCTGGACTGTGGTGTGTGTGTGTGTATATATATAAGTCTCTGGGCCTGAACTGTGGTGTGTGTGTGTATATATATAAGTCTCAGGGCCTGGACTGTGGTGTGTGTGTGTGTATATATATAAGTCGCAGGGCCTGGACTGTGGTGTGTGTGTGTGTATATATATATATAAGTCTCAGGGCATGGACTGTGGTGTGTGTGTGTATATATATATAAGTCTCAGGGCATGGACTGTGGTGTGTGTGTGTATATATATAAGTCTCAGGGCATGGACTGTGGTGTGTGTGTGTATATATATAAGTCGCAGGGCCTGGACTGTGGTGTGTGTGTGTATATATATATAAGTCTCAGGGCATGGACTGTGGTGTGTGTGTGTATATATATAAGTCGCAGGGCCTGGACTGTGGTGTGTGTGTGTATATATATATAAGTCTCAGGGCATGGACTGTGGTGTGTGTGTATATATATAAATCTCAGGGCATGGACTGTGGTGTGTGTGTGTATATATATATAAGTCTCAGGGTCTGGACTGTGGTGTGTGTGTGTGTGTATATATATAAGTCTCAGGGCCTGGACTGTGGTGTGTGTGTGTGTATATATAAGTCTCAGGGCCTGTACTGTGGTGTGTGTGTGTATATATATAAGTCTCAGGGTCTGGACTGTGGTGTGTGTGTGTGTGTATAGATACAAGTATCAGGGCATGGACTGTGGTGTGTGTGTATATATATATAAGTCTCAGGGTCTGGACTGTGGTATGTGTGTGTGTATATATAAGTCTCAGGGCATGGACTGTGGTGTGTGTGTATATATATATATAAGTATCAGGGCCTGGACTGTGGTGTGTGTGTGTATATATATGTCTCTGGGTCTGGACTGTGGTGTGTGTGTGTGTATATATAAGTCTCAGGGCCTGGACTGTGGTGTGTGTGTGTGTGTATATATATAAGTATCAGGGCCTGGACTGTGGTGTGTGTGTGTATATATATATAAGTCTCAGGGCCTGGACTGTGGTGTGTGTGTGTATATATGAGTCTCAGGGCCTGGACTGTGGTGTGTGTGTGTATATATAAGTCTCAGGGCATGGACTGTGGTGTGTGTGTGTGTGTATATATATAAGTATCAGGGCATGGACTGTGGTGTGTGTGTATATATATAAGTCTCAGGGCCTGGACTGTGGTGTGTGTGTGTATATATATAAGTCTCAGGGCATGGACTGTGGAGTGTGTGTGTGTATATATATAAGTATCAGGGCATGGACTGTGGTGTGTGTGTATATATATAAGTCTCAGGGCATGGACTGTGGTGTGTGTGTGTATATATATATAAGTCTCAGGGTCTGGACTGTGGTGTGTGTGTGTATATATATAAGTCTCAGGGCATGGACTGTGGTGTGTGTGTATGTATATATATATAAGTCTCAGGGCCTGGACTGTGGTGTGTGTGTATATATATATATAAGTCTCAGGGTCTGGACTGTGATGTGTGTGTATATATATATAAGTCTCAGGGCCTGGACTGTGGTGTGTGTGTGTATATATATAAGTCTCAGGGCATGGACTGTGGTGTGTGTGTATGTATATATATATAAGTCTCAGGGCCTGGACTGTGGTGTGTATGTGTATATATATATAAGTCTCAGGGCCTGGCCTGTGGTGTGTGTGTATGTATATATATATAAGTCTCAGGGCCTGGACTGTGGTGTGTGTGTGTATATATATATAAGTCTCAGGGTCTGGACTGTGGTGTGTGTGTATATATATATAAGTCTCAGGGCATGGACTGTGGTGTGAGTGTATGTATATATATATAAGTCTCAGGGCCTGGACTGTGGTGTGTGTGTATGTATATATATATAAGTCTCAGGGCCTGGACTGTGGTGTGTGTGTGTATATATATATAAGTCTCAGGGCATGGACTGTGGTGTGTGTGTATGTATATATATATAAGTCTCAGGGCCTGGACTGTGGTGTGTGTGTGTATATATATATAAGTCTCAGGGCATGGACTGTGGTGTGTGTGTATATATATATATAAGTCTCAGGGCATGGACTGTGGTGTGTGTGTGTATATATATAAGTCTCAGGGCCTGGACTGTGGTGTGTGTGTGTATATATATATAAGTCTCAGGGTCTGGACTGTGGTGTGTGTGTATATATATATAAGTCTCAGGGCATGGACTGTGGTGTGTGTGTGTATATATATAAGTCTCAGGGCCTGGACTGTGGTGTGTGTGTGTGTATATATATAAGTCTCAGGGCATGGACTGTGGTGTGTGTGTATGTATATATATATAAGTCTCAGGGCCTGGACTGTGGTGTGTGTGTGTATATATATATAAGTCTCAGGGTCTGGACTGTGGTGTGTGTGTATATATATATAAGTCTCAGGGCATGGACTGTGGTGTGTGTGTATGTATATATATATAAGTCTCAGGGCCTGGACTGTGGTGTGTGTGTGTATATATATAAGTCTCAGGGCATGGACTGTGGTGTGTGTGTGTATATATATAAGTCTCAGTGCCTGGACTGTGGTGTGTGTGTATATATATATATAAGTCTCAGGGTCTGGACTGTGGTGTGTGTGTGTATATATATATAAGTCTCAGGGTATGGACTGTGGTGTGTGTGTGTATATATATAAGTCTCAGTGCCTGGACTGTGGTGTTTGTGTGTATATATATATAAGTCTCAGGGCATGGACTGTGGTGTGTGTGTGTATATATATAAGTCTCAGTGCCTGGACAGTGGTGTGTGTGTAGATATATATAAGTCTCAGGGCATGGACTGTGGTGTGTGTGTGTATATATATAAGTCTCAGTGCCTGGACTGTGGTGTGTGTGTATATATATATATAAGTCTCAGGGCATGGACTTTGGTGTGTGTGTGTATATATATAAGTCTCAGTGCCTGGACTGTGGTGTGTGTATATATATATATAAGTATCAGGGCCTGGACTGTGGTGTGTGTGTATATATATATAAGTCTCAGGGCATGGACTGTGGTGTGTGTGTATGTATATATATATAAGTCTCAGGGCCTGGACTGTGGTGTGTGTGTGTATATATATAAGTCTCAGGGCATGGACTGTGGTGTGTGTGTATGTATATATATATAAGTCTCAGGGCCTGGACTGTGGTGTGAGTGTGTATATATATAAGTCTCAGGGCATGGACTGTGGTGTGTGTGTGTATATATATAAGTCTCAGGGCCTGGACTGTGGTGTGTGTGTGTGTATATATATAAGTCTCTGGGCCTGGACTGTGGTGTGTGTGTGTATATATATAAGTCTCAGGGCCTGGACTGTGGTGTGTGTGTGTATATATATAAGTCTCAGGGCATGGACTGTGGTGTGTGTGTATGTATATATATATAAGTCTCAGGGCCTGGACTGTGGTGTGTGTGTGTATATATATAAGTCTCAGGGCATGGACTGTGGTGTGTGTGTGTATATATATAAGTCTCAGGGCCTGGACTGTGGTGTGTGTGTGTATATATAAGTCTCAGTGCATGGACTGTGGTGTGTGTGTATGTATATATATATATAAGTCTCAGGGCCTGGACTGTGGTGTGTGTGTGTATATATATAAGTCTCAGGGCATGGACTGTGGTGTGTGTGTATTTATATATATATAAGTCTCAGGGCCTGGACTGTGGTGTGTGTGTGTATATATATAAGTCTCAGGGCATGGAGTGTGGTGTGTGTGTATATATATAAGTCTCAGGGCCTGGACTGTGGTGTGTGTGTGTATATATATAAGTGTCAGGGTCTGGACTGTGGTGTGTGTGTATATATATATAAGTCTCAGGGCATGGACTGTGGAGTGTGTGTGTGTGTATATATATATAAGTCTCAGGGTCTGGACTGTGGTGTGTGTGTATGTATATATATATAAGTCTCAGGGCCTGGACTGTGGTGTGTGTGTGTATATATATAAGTCTCAGGGCATGGACTGTGGTGTGTGTGTATTTATATATATATAAGTCTCAGGGCCTGGACTGTGGTGTGTGTGTGTATATATATAAGTCTCAGGGCATGGAGTGTGGTGTGTGTGTATATATATAAGTCTCAGGGCCTGGACTGTGGTGTGTGTGTGTATTTATATAAGTGTCAGGGTCTGGACTGTGGTGTGTGTGTATATATATATAAGTCTCAGGGCATGGACTGTGGAGTGTGTGTGTGTGTATATATATATAAGTCTCAGGGTCTGGACTGTGGTGTGTGTGTATGTATATATATATAAGTCTCAGGGCCTGGACTGTGGTGTGTGTGTGTATATATATATAAGTCTCAGGGCATGGACTGTGGTGTGTGTGTATGTATATATATATAAGTCTCAGGGCCTGGACTGTGGTGTTTGTGTGTGTATATATATATAAGTCTCAGGGTCTGGACTGTGGTGTGTGTGTGTATATATATAAGTCTCAGGGCATGGACTGTGGTGTGTGTGTATGTATATATATATAAGTCTCAGGGCATGGACTGTGGTGTGTGTGTGTATATATATATAAGTCTCAGGGCATGGACTGTGGTGTGTGTGTGTGTATATATATAAGTCTCAGGGCCTGGACTGTGGTGTGTGTGTGTGTATATATATAATTCTCAGGGCCTGGACTGTGGTGTGTTTGTGTATATATATAAGTCTCAGGGCCTGGACTGTGGTGTGTGTGTATATATATATAAATCTCAGGGCATGAACTGTGGTGTGTTTGTGTATATATATAAGTCTCAGGGCCTGGACTGTGGTGTGTGTGTATATATATATAAATCTCAGGGCATGAACTGTGGTGTGTGTGTGTATATATATAAGTCTCAGGGCCTGGACTGTGGTGTGTGTGTGTATATATATAAGTCTCAGGGCCTGGACTGTGGTGTGTTTGTGTATATATATAAGTCTCAGTGTCTGGACTGTGGTGTGTGTGTGTATATATATAAGTCTCTGGGCCTGGACTGTGGTGTGTGTGTGTATATATATAAGTCTCTGGGCCTGGACTGTGGTGTGTGTGTGTGTATATATATTCGTCTCAGGGCATGTACTGTGGTGTGTGTGTGTATATATATAAGTCTCAGTGCCTGGACTGTGGTGTGTGTGTATATATATATATAAGTCTCTGGGCCTGGACTGTGGTGTGTGTGTGTATATATATAAGTCTCAGGGCATGGACTGTGGTGTGTGTGTGTATATATATAAGTCTCAGGGCCTGGACTGTGGTGTGTGTGTATATATAAGTCTCAGGGCATGGACTGTGGTGTGTGTGTATGTATATATATATAAGTCTCAGGGCCTGGACTGTGGTGTGTGTGTATATATATATAAGTCTCAGGGCATGGACTGTTGTGTGTGTGTATGTATATATATATAAGTCTCAGGGCCTGGACTGTGGTGTGTGTGTGTATATATATAAGTCTCAGGGCATGGAGTGTGGTGTGTGTGTATATATATAAGTCTCAGGGCCTGGACTGTGGTGTGTGTGTGTATATATATAAGTCTCAGGGTCTGGACTGTGGTGTGTGTGTATATATATATAAGTCTCAGGGCATGGACTGTGGTGTGTGTGTGTGTATATATATATAAGTCTCAGGGTCTGGACTGTGGTGTGTGTGTATGTATATATATATAGGTCTCAGGGCCTGGACTGTGGTGTGTGTGTGTGTATATATATAAGTCTCAGGGCATGGACTGTGGTGTGTGTGTATGTATATATATATAAGTCTCAGGGCCTGGACTGTGGTGTTTGTGTGTGTATATATATATATAAGTCTCAGGGTCTGGACTGTGGTGTGTGTGTATATATATATAAGTCTCAGGGCATGGACTGTGGTGTGTGTGTATGTATATATATAACAGTCTCAGGGCATGGACTGTGGTATGTGTGTATGTATATATATATAAGTCTCAGGGCCTGGACTGTGGTGTGTGTGTGTGTATATATATAAGTCTCAGGGCATGGACTGTGGTGTGTGTGTGTGTATATATATAAGTCTCAGGGCCTGGACTGTGGTGTGTGTATATATATAAGTCTCAGGGCCTGGACTATGGTGTGTTTGTGTATATATATAAGTCTCAGGGCCTGGACTGTGGTGTGTGTGTATATATATATAAGTCTCAGGGCATGAACTGTGGTGTGTGTGTGTATATATATAAGTCTCAGGGCCTGGACTGTGGTGTGTGTGTGTATATATATAAGTCTCAGGGCCTGGACAGTGGTGTGTTTGTGTATATATATAAGTCTCAGGGCCTGGACTGTGGTGTGTGTGTGTGTATATATATAAGTCTCAGGGCATGGACTGTGGTGTGTGTGTGTATATATATAAGTCTCAGTGCCTGGACTGTGGTGTGTGTGTATATATATATATAAGTCTCAGGGTCTGGACTGTGGTGTGTGTGTATATATATATAAGTCTCAGGGCATGGACTGTGGTGTGTGTGTGTATATATATAAGTCTCAGTGCCTGGACTGTGGTGTTTGTGTGTATATATATATAAGTCTCAGGGAATGGACTGTGGTGTGTGTGTGTATATATATAAGTCTCAATGCCTGGACTGTGGTGTGTGTGTATATATATATAAGTCTCAGGGCATGGACTGTGGTGTGTGTGTGTATATATATAAGTCTCAGTGCCTGGACTGTGGTGTGTGTGTGTATATATATAAGTCTCAGGGCATGGACTGTGGTGTGTGTGTGTATATATATAAGTCTCAGTGCCAGGACTGTGGTGTGTGTATATATATATATAAGTAACAGGGCCTGGACTGTGGTGTGTGTGTATATATATATAAGTCTCAGGGCATGGACTGTGGTGTGTGTGTATGTATATATATATATAAGTCTCAGGGCCTGGACTGTGGTGTGTGTGTGTATATATATAAGTCTCAGGGCATGGACTGTGTTGTGTGTGTATGTATATATATATAAGTCTCAGGGCCTGGACTGTGGTGTGTGTGTGTATATATATAAGTCTCAGGGCATGGACTGTGGTGTGTGTGTGTATATATATAAGTCTCAGGGACTGGACTGTGGTGTGTGTGTGTATATATATATATCTCAGGGCATGGACTGTGGTGTGTGTGTATGTATATATATATAAGTCTCAGGGCCTGGACTGTGGTGTGTGTGTGTATATATATAAGTCTCAGGGCATGGACTGTGGTGTGTGTGTATGTATATATATATAAGTCTCAGGGCCTGGACTGTGGTGTGTGTGTGTATATATATAAGTCTCAGGGCATGGACTGTGGTGTGTGTGTATATATATATAAGTCTCAGGGCATGGACTGTGGTGTGTGTGTATGTATATATATATAAGTCTCAGGGCCTGGACTGTGGTGTGTGTGTATGTATATATATATAAGTCTCAGGGCCTGGACTGTGGTGTGTGTGTGTATATATATATAAGTCTCAGGGCATGGACTGTGGTGTGTGTGTATGTATATATATATAAGTCTCAGGGCCTGGACTGTGGTGTGTGTGTGTATATATATATAAGTCTCAGGGCATGGACTGTGGTGTGTGTGTATATATATATATAAGTCTCAGGGCATGGACTGTGGTGTGTGTGTGTATATATATAAGTCTCAGGGCCTGGACTGTGGTGTGTGTGTGTATATATATATAAGTCTCAGGGTCTGGACTGTGGTGTGTGTGTATATATATATAAGTCTCAGGGCATGGACTGTGGTGTGTGTGTGTATATATATAAGTCTCAGGGCCTGGACTGTGGTGTGTGTGTGTGTATATATATAAGTCTCAGGGCATGGACTGTGGTGTGTGTGTATGTATATATATATAAGTCTCAGGGCCTGGACTGTGGTGTGTGTGTGTATATATATATAAGTCTCAGGGTCTGGACTGTGGTGTGTGTGTATATATATATAAGTCTCAGGGCATGGACTGTGGTGTGTGTGTATGTATATATATATAAGTCTCAGGGCCTGGACTGTGGTGTGTGTGTGTATATATATAAGTCTCAGGGCATGGACTGTGGTGTGTGTGTGTATATATATAAGTCTCAGTGCCTGGACTGTGGTGTGTGTGTATATATATATATAAGTCTCAGGGTCTGGACTGTGGTGTGTGTGTGTATATATATATAAGTCTCAGGGCATGGACTGTGGTGTGTGTGTGTGTATATATATAAGTCTCAGTGCCTGGACTGTGGTGTTTGTGTGTATATATATATAAGTCTCAGGGCATGGACTGTGGTGTGCGTGTGTATATATATAAGTCTCAGTGCCTGGACAGTGGTGTGTGTGTAGATATATATAAGTCTCAGGGCATGGACTGTGGTGTGTGTGTGTATATATATAAGTCTCAGTGCCTGGACTGTGGTGTGTGTGTGTATATATATAAGTCTCAGGGCATGGACTTTGGTGTGTGTGTGTATATATATAAGTCTCAGTGCCTGGACTGTGGTGTGTGTATATATATATATAAGTATCAGGGCCTGGACTGTGGTGTGTGTGTATATATATATAAGTCTCAGGGCATGGACTGTGGTGTGTGTGTATGTATATATATATAAGTCTCAGGGCCTGGACTGTGGTGTGTGTGTGTATATATATAAGTCTCAGGGCATGGACTGTGGTGTGTGTGTATGTATATATATATAAGTCTCAGGGCCTGGACTGTGGTGTGAGTGTGTATATATATAAGTCTCAGGGCATGGACTGTGGTGTGTGTGTGTATATATATAAGTCTCAGGGCCTGGACTGTGGTGTGTGTGTGTGTATATATATAAGTCTCTGGGCCTGGACTGTGGTGTGTGTGTGTATATATATAAGTCTCAGGGCCTGGACTGTGGTGTGTGTGTGTATATATATAAGTCTCAGGGCATGGACTGTGGTGTGTGTGTATGTATATATATATAAGTCTCAGGGCCTGGACTGTGGTGTGTGTGTGTATATATATAAGTCTCAGGGCATGGACTGTGGTGTGTGTGTGTATATATATAAGTCTCAGGGCCTGGACTGTGGTGTGTGTGTGTATATATAAGTCTCAGGGCATGGACTGTGGTGTGTGTGTATGTATATATATATAAGTCTCAGGGCCTGGACTGTGGTGTGTGTGTGTATATATATAAGTCTCAGGGCATGGACTGTGGTGTGTGTGTATTTATATATATATAAGTCTCAGGGCCTGGACTGTGGTGTGTGTGTGTATATATATAAGTCTCAGGGCATGGAGTGTGGTGTGTGTGTATATATATAAGTCTCAGGGCCTGGACTGTGGTGTGTGTGTGTATATATAAGTGTCAGGGTCTGGACTGTGGTGTGTGTGTATATATATATAAGTCTCAGGGCATGGACTGTGGAGTGTGTGTGTGTGTATATATATATAAGTCTCAGGGTCTGGACTGTGGTGTGTGTGTATGTATATATATATAAGTTTCAGGGCCTGGACTGTGGTGTGTGTGTGTATATATATATAAGTCTCAGGGCATGGACTGTGGTGTGTGTGTATGTATATATATATAAGTCTCAGGGCCTGGACTGTGGTGTTTGTGTGTGTATATATATATAAGTCTCAGGGTCTGGACTGTGGTGTGTGTGTGTATATATATAAGTCTCAGGGCATGGACTGTGGTGTGTGTGTATGTATATATATATAAGTCTCAGGGCATGGACTGTGGTGTGTGTGTGTATATATATATAAGTCTCAGGGCATGGACTGTGGTGTGTGTGTGTGTATATATATAAGTCTCAGGGCCTGGACTGTGGTGTGTGTGTGTGTATATATATAAGTCTCAGGGCCTGGACTGTGGTGTGTTTGTGTATATATATAAGTCTCAGGGCCTGGACTGTGGTGTGTGTGTATATATATATAAATCTCAGGGCATGAACTGTGGTGTGTTTGTGTATATATATAAGTCTCAGGGCCTGGACTGTGGTGTGTGTGTATATATATATAAATCTCAGGGCATGAACTGTGGTGTGTGTGTGTATATATATAAGTCTCAGGGCCTGGACTGTGGTGTGTGTGTGTATATATATAAGTCTCAGGGCCTGGACTGTGGTGTGTTTGTGTATATATATAAGTCTCAGTGTCTGGACTTTGGTGTGTGTGTGTATATATATAAGTCTCTGGGCCTGGACTGTGGTGTGTGTGTGTATATATATAAGTCTCTGGGCCTGGACTGTGGTGTGTGTGTGTGTATATATATTCGTCTCAGGGCATGGACTGTGGTGTGTGTGTGTATATATATAAGTCTCAGTGCCTGGACTGTGGTGTGTGTGTATATATATATATAAGTCTCTGGGCCTGGACTGTGGTGTGTGTGTGTATATATATAAGTCTCAGGGCATGGACTGTGGTGTGTGTGTGTATATATATAAGTCTCAGGGCCTGGACTGTGGTGTGTGTGTGTATATACAAGTCTCAGGGCATGGACTGTGGTGTGTGTGTATGTATATATATATAAGTCTCAGGGCCTGGACTGTGGTGTGTGTGTATATATATATAAGTCTCAGGGCATGGACTGTGGTGTGTGTGTATGTATATATATATAAGTCTCAGGGCCTGGACTGTGGTGTGTGTGTGTATATATATAATTCTCAGGGCATGGAGTGTGGTGTGTGTGTATATATATAAGTCTCAGGGCCTGGACTGTGGTGTGTGTGTGTATATATATAAGTCTCAGGGTCTGGACTGTGGTGTGTGTGTATATATATATAAGTCTCAGGGCATGGACTGTGGTGTGTGTGTGTGTATATATATATAAGTCTCAGGGCCTGGACTGTGGTGTGTGTGTATGTATATATATATAGGTCTCAGGGCCTGGACTGTGGTGTGTGTGTGTGTATATATATAAGTCTCAGGGCATGGACTGTGGTGTGTGTGTATGTATATATATATAAGTCTCAGGGCCTGGACTGTGGTGTTTGTGTGTGTATATATATATATAAGTCTCAGGGTCTGGACTGTGGTGTGTGTGTATATATATATAAGTCTCAGGGCATGGACTGTGGTGTGTGTGTATGTATATATATAACAGTCTCAGGGCATGGACTGTGGTATGTGTGTATGTATATATATATAAGTCTCAGGGCCTGGACTGTGGTGTGTGTGTGTGTATATATATAAGTCTCAGGGCATGGACTGTGGTGTGTGTGTGTGTATATATATAAGTCTCAGGGCCTGGACTGTGGTGTGTGTGTGTGTATATATATAAGTCTCAGGGCCTGGACTATTGTGTGTTTGTGTATATATATAAGTCTCAGGGCCTGGACTGTGGTGTGTGTGTATATATATATAAGTCTCAGGGCATGAACTGTGATGTGTGTGTGTATATATATAAGTCTCAGGGCCTGGACTGTGGTGTGTGTGTGTATATATATAAGTCTCAGGGCCTGGACAGTGGTGTGTTTGTGTATATATATAAGTCTCAGGGCCTGGACTGTGGTGTGTGTGTGTGTATATAGATAAGTCTCAGGGCATGGACTGTGGTGTGTGTGTGTATATATATAAGTCTCAGTGCCTGGACTGTGGTGTGTGTGTATATATATATATATAAGTCTCAGGGTCTGGACTGTGGTGTGTGTGTATATATATATAAGTCTCAGGGCATGGACTGTGGTGTGTGTGTGTATATATATAAGTCTCAGTGCCTGGACTGTGGTGTTTGTGTGTATATATATATATAAGTCTCAGGGCATGGACTGTGGTGTGTGTGTGTATATATATAAGTCTCAATGCCTGGACTGTGGTGTGTGTGTATATATATATAAGTCTCAGGGCATGGACTGTGGTGTGTGTGTGTATATATATAAGTCTCAGTGCCTGGACTGTGGTGTGTGTGTGTATATATATAAGTCTCAGGGCATGGACTGTGGTGTGTGTGTGTATATATATAAGTCTCAGTGCCAGGACTGTGGTGTGTGTATATATATATATAAGTAACAGGGCCTGGACTGTGGTGTGTGTGTATATATATATAAGTCTCAGGGCATGGACTGTGGTGTGTGTGTATGTATATATATATATAAGTCTCAGGGCCTGGACTGTGGTGTGTGTGTGTATATATATAAGTCTCAGGGCATGGACTGTGTTGTGTGTGTATGTATATATATATAAGTCTCAGGGCCTGGACTGTGGTGTGTGTGTGTATATATATAAGTCTCAGGGCATGGACTGTGGTGTGTGTGTGTATATATATAAGTCTCAGGGACTGGACTGTGGTGTGTGTGTGTATATATATATATATCTCAGGGCATGGACTGTGGTGTGTGTGTATGTATATATATATAAGTCTCAGGGCCTGGACTGTGGTGTGTGTGTGTATATATATAAGTCTCAGGGCATGGACTGTGGTGTGTGTGTATGTATATATATATAAGTCTCAGGGCCTGGACTGTGGTGTGTGTGTGTATATATATAAGTCTCAGGGCATGGACTGTGGTGTGTGTGTGTATATATATAAGTCTCAGGGCCTGGACTGTGGTGTGTGTGTGTGTATATATATAAGTCTCAGGGCATGGACTGTGGTGTGTGTGTATGTATACATATATAAGTCTCAGGGCCTGGACTGTGGTGTGTGTGTGTATATATATAAGTCTCAGGGCATGGACTGTGGTGTGTGTGTGTATATATTTAAGTCTCAGGGCCTGGACTGTGGTGTGTGTGTGTATATATAAGTCTCAGGGCATGGACTGTGGTGTGTGTGTATGTATATATATATAAGTCTCAGGGCCTGGACTGTGGTGTGTGTGTGTGTATATATATAAGTCTCAGGGTCTGGACTGTGGTGTGTGTGTATGTATATATATAAGTCTCAGGGTCTGGACTGTGGTGTGTGTGTGTGTATATATATAAGTCTCAGGGCATGGACTGTGGTGTGTGTGTATGTGTATATATATATGTCTCAGGGCCTGGACTGTGGTGTGTGTGTGTGTATATATATAAGCCTCAGGGCATGGACTGTGGTGTGTGTGTATGTATATATATATAAGTCTCAGGGCCTGGACTGTGGTGTTTGTGTGTGTATATATATATAAGTCTCAGGGTCTGGACTGTGGTGTGTGTGTATATATATATATAAGTCTCAGGGCATGGACTGTGGTGTGTGTGTATGTATATATATATAAGTCTCAGGGCCTGGACTGTGGTGTGTGTGTGTGTATATATATAAGTCTCAGGGCATGGACTGTGGTGTGTGTGTATGTATATATATATAAGTCTCAGGGCCTGGACTGTGGTGTGTGTGTGTGTATATATATAAGTCTCAGGGCATGGACTGTGGTGTGTGTGTGTGTATATATATAAGTCTCAGGGCCTGGACTGTGGTGTGTGTGTGTATATATATATAAGTCTCAGGGCCTGGACTGTGGTGTGTGTGTGTATATATATATAAGTCTCAGGGCCTGGACTGAGGTGTGTGTGTATATATATATAAGTCTCAGGGCATGAACTGTGGTGTGTGTGTGTATATATATAAGTCTCAGGGCCTGGACTGTGGTGTGTGTGTGTATATATATAAGTCTCAGGGCCTGGACTGTGGTGTGTTTGTGTATATATATAAGTCTCAGGGCCTGGACTGTGGTGTGTGTGTGTGTGTATATATATAAGTCTCAGGGCCTGGACTGTGGTGTGTTTGTGTATATATATAAGTCTCTGGGCCTGGACTGTGGAGTGTTTGTGTATATATATAAGTCTCAGGGCCTGGACTGTGGTGTGTGTGTGTATATATATAAGTCTCAGGGCCTGGACTGTGGTGTGTTTGTGTATATATATAAGTCTCAGGGCCTGGACTGTGGTGTGTGTGTGTATATATATAAGTCTCTGGGCCTGGACTGTGGTGTGTGTGTGTATATATATAAGTCTCAGGGCCTGGACTGTGGTGTGTGTGTGTGTATATATAAGTATCAGGGCCTGGACTGTGGTGTGTGTGTGTGTATATATATAAGTCTCAGGGCCTGGACTGTGGTGTGTGTGTGTATATATATAAGTCTCAGGGCCTGGACTGTGGTGTGTGTGTGTATATATATAAGTCTCACGGCGTGGACTGTGGTGTGTGTGTGTGTATATATATAAGTCTCAGGGTCTGGACTGTGGTGTGTGTGTGTATATATATAAGTCTCAGGGTCTGGACTGTGGTGTGTATGTGTATATATATAAGTCTCAGGGCCTGGACTGTGGTGTGTTTGTGTATATATATAAGTCTCAGGGCCTGGACTGTGGTGTGTGTGTATATATATATAAGTCTCAGGGCATGGACTGTGGTGTGTGTGTATGTATATATATATATAAGTCTCAGGGCCTGGACTGTGGTGTGTGTGTGTATATATATACAAGTCTCAGGGCATGGACTGTGGTTTGTGTGTATGTATATATATATAAGTCTCAGGGCCTGGACTGTGGTGTTTGTGTGTGTATATATATATAAGTCTCAGTGTCTGGACTGTGGTGTGTGTGTATATATATATAAGTCTCAGGGCATGGACTGTGGTGTGTGTGTATGTATATATATATATAAGTCTCAGGGCCTGGACTGTGGTGTGTGTGTGTATATATAAGTCTCAGGGCATGGACTGTGGTGTGTGTGTATGTATATATATATAAGTCTCAGGGCCTGGACTGTGGTGTGTGTGTGTATATATATAAGTCTCAGGGCCTGGACTGTGGTGTGTGTGTGTGTATATATATAAGTCTCAGGGCATGGAGTGTGGTGTGTGTGTGTATATATATAAGTCTCAGGGCCTGGACTGTGGTGTGTGTGTGTATATATATAATTCTCAGGGCATGGACTGTGGTGTGTGTGTGTATATATATAAGTCTCAGGGCCTGGACTGTGGTGTGTGTGTGTGTATATATATAAGTCTCAGGGTCTGGACTGTAGTGTGTGTGTGTATATATATAAGTCTCAGGGCATGGACTGTGGTGTGTGTGTGTGTATATATTTAAGTCTCAGGGCATGGACTGTGGTGTGTGTGTGTGTGTATATATATAAGTCTCAGGGCATGGACTGTGGTGTGTGTGTGTGTGTATATATATAAGTCTCAGGGCCTGGACTGTGGTGTGTGTGTGTATATATATAAGTCTCAGGGCCTGGACTGTGGTGTGTGTGTGTGTATATATAAGTCTCAGGGCCTGGACTGTGGTGTGTGTGTATATATTTAAGTCTCAGGGCCTGGACTGTGGTGTGTGTGTGCATATATAAGTCTCAGGGCATGGACTGTGGTGTGTGTGTATGTATATATATATAAGTCTCAGGGCCTGGACTGTGGTGTGTGTGTGTGTATATATATAAGTCTCAGGGTCTGGACTGTGGTGTGTGTGTATGTATATAAATAATTCTCAGGGTCTGGACTGTGGTGTGTGTGTGTGTATATATATAAGTCTCAGGGCATGGACTGTGGTGTGTGTGTATGTATATATATATAAGTCTCAGGGCCTGGACTGTGGTGTGTGTGTGTGTATATATATAAGCCTCAGGGCATGGACTGTGGTGTGTGTGTATGTATATATATATAAGTCTCAGGGCCTGGACTGTGGTGTTTGTGTGTGTATATATATATAAGTCTCAGGGTCTGGACTGTGGTGTGTGTGTATATATATATAAGTCTCAGGGCATGGACTGTGGTGTGTGTGTATGTATATATATATAAGTCTCAGGGCCTGGACTGTGGTGTGTGTGTGTGTATATATATAAGTCTCAGGGCATGGACTGTGGTGTGTGTGTATTTATATATATATATAAGTCTCAGGGCCTGGACTGTGGTGTGTGTGTGTGTATATATATAAGTCTCAGGGCATGGACTGTGGTGTGTGTGTGTGTATATATATAAGTCTCAGGGCCTGGACTGTGGTGTGTGTGTGTATATATATATATAAGTCTCAGGGCCTGGACTGTGGTGTGTGTGTGTATATATATATAAGTCTCAGGGCCTGGACTGTGGTGTGTGTGTATATATATATAAGTCTCAGGGCATGAACTGTGGTGTGTGTGTGTATATATATAAGTCTCAGGGCCTGGACTGTGGTGTGTGTGTGTATATATATAAGTCTCAGGGCCTGGACTGTGGTGTGTTTGTGTATATATATAAGTCTCAGGGCCTGGACTGTGGTGTGTGTGTGTGTGTATATATATAAGTCTCAGGGCCTGGACTGTGGTGTGTTTGTGTATATATATAAGTCTCAGGGCCTGGACTGTGGTGTGTTTGTGTATATATATAAGTCTCAGGGCCTGGACTGTGGTGTGTGTGTGTATATATATAAGTCTCAGGGCCTGGACTGTGGTGTGTTTGTGTATATATATAAGTCTCAGGGCCTGGACTGTGGTGTGTGTGTGTATATATATAAGTCTCTGGGCCTGGACTGTGGTGTGTGTGTGTATATATATAAGTCTCAGGGCCTGGACTGTGGTGTGTGTGTGTATATATATAAGTATCAGGGTCTGGACTGTGGTGTGTGTGTATATATATATAAGTCTCAGGGCCTGGACTGTGGTGTGTGTGTGTGTATATATATAAGTCTCAGGGCCTGGACAGTGGTGTGTGTGTGTGTATATATATAAGTCTCAGGGCCTGGACTGTGGTGTGTGTGTGTATATATATAAGTCTCACGGCGTGGACTGTGGTGTGTGTGTGTGTATATATATAAGTCTCAGGGTCTGGACTGTGGTGTGTGTGTGTATATATATAAGTCTCAGGGTCTGGACTGTGGTGTGTGTGTGTATATATATAAGTCTCAGGGCCTGGACTGTGGTGTGTTTGTGTATATATATAAGTCTCAGGGCCTGGAATGTGGTGTGTGTGTATATATATATAAGTCTCAGGGCATGGACTGTGGTGTGTGTGTATGTATATATATATAAGTCTCAGGGCCTGGACTGTGGTGTTTGTGTGTGTATATATATATAAGTCTCAGGGTCTGGACTGTGGTGTGTGTGTATATATATATAAGTCTCAGGGCATGGACTGTGGTGTGTCTGTATGTATATATATATAAGTCTCAGGGCCTGGACTGTGGTGTGTGTGTGTATATATAAGTCTCAGGGCATGGACTGTGGTGTGTGTGTATGTATATATATATAAGTCTCAGGGCCTGGACTGTGGTGTGTGTGTGTATATATATAAGTCTCAGGGCCTGGACTGTGGTGTGTGTGTGTGTATATATATAAGTCTCAGGGCATGGAGTGTGGTGTGTGTGTGTATATATATAAGTCTCAGGGCCTGGACTGTGGTGTGTGTGTGTATATATATAAGTCTCAGGGCCTGGACTGTGGTGTGTGTGTGTGTATATATATAAGTCTCAGGGTCTGGACTGTAGTGTGTGTCTGTATATATATAAGTCTCAGTGCATGGACTGTGGTGTGTGTGTGTATATATATAAGTCTCAGGGCCTGGACTGTGGTGTGTGTGTGTGTATATATATAAGTCTCAGGGCATGGACTGTGGTGTGTGTGTGTGTGTATATATATAAGTCTCAGGGCCTGGACTGTGGTGTGTGTGTGTATATATATAAGTCTCAGGGCCTGGACTGTGGTGTGTGTGTGTGTATATATAAGTCTCAGGGCCTGGACTGTGGTGTGTGTGTGTATATATATAAGTCTCAGGGCCTGGACTGTGGTGTGTGTGTGTGTATATATATAAGTCTCAGGGCATGGAGTGTGGTGTGTGTGTGTATATATATATAAGTCTCAGGGCCTGGACTGTGGTGTGTGTGTGTATATATATAAGTCTCAGGGCCTGCACTGTGTTTTGTGTGTGTATATATATAAGTCTCAGGGACTGGACTGTGGTGTGTGTATATATATAAGTCTCAGGGTCTGGACTGTGGTGTGTGTGTGTATATATATAAGTCTCAGGGTCTGGACTGTGGTGTGTGTGTGTGTATATATATATAAGTCTCAGGGCCTGGACTGTGGTGTGTGTGTGTGTGTATATATATTAGTCTCTGGGCCTGGACTGTGGTGTGTGTGTGTGTGTGTATATATATATAAGTCTCAGGGCCTGGACTGTGGTGTGTGTGTGTATATATATAAGTCTCAGAGCCTGGACTGTGGTGTGTGTACATATATAAGTCTCAGGGCATGGACTGTGGTGTGTGTGTATGTATATATATATAAGTCTCAGGGCCTGGACTGTGGTGTGTGTGTGTATATATATAAGTCTCAGGGCCTGGACTGTGGTGTGTGTGTGTGTATATATATAAGTCTCAGGGCCTGGACTGTGCTGTGTGTGTGTATATATATAAGTCTCACGGCCTGGACTGTGGTGTGTGTGTGTGTATATATATAAGTCTCAGGGTCTGGACTGTGGTGTGTGTGTGTATATATATAAGTCTCAGGGTCTGGACTGTGGTGTGTGTGTGTATATATATAAGTCTCAGGGCCAGGACTGTGGTGTGTTTGTGTATATATGTAAGTCTCAGGGCCTGGACTGTGGTGTGTGTGTATATATATATAAGTCTCAGGGCATGGACTGTGGTGTGTGTGTATGTATATATATATAAGTCTCAGGGCCTGGACTGTGGTGTGTGTGTGTATATATATATATAAGTCTCAGGGCATGGACTGTGGTGTGTGTGTATGTATATATATATAAGTCTCAGGGCCTGGACTGTGGTGTTTGTGTGTGTATATATATATAAGTCTCAGGGTCTGGACTGTGGTGTGTGTGTATATATACATAAGTCTCAGGGCATGGACTGTGGTGTGTGTGTATGTATATATATATAAGTCTCAGGGCCTGGACTGTGGTGTGTGTGTGTATATATAAGTCTCAGGGCATGGACTGTGGTGTGTGTGTATGTATATATATATATAAGTCTCAGGGCCTGGACTGTGGTGTGTGTGTGTATATATATAAGTCTCAGGGCCTGGACTGTGGTGTGTGTGTGTGTATATATATAAGTCTCAGGGCATGGAGTGTGGTGTGTGTGTGTATATATATAAGTCTCAGGGCCTGGACTGTGGTGTGTGTGTGTATATATATAAGTCTCAGGGCATGGACTGTGGTGTGTGTGTGTATATATATAAGTCTCAGGGCCTGTACTGTGGTGTGTGTGTGTGTATATATATCAGTCTCAGGGTCTCGACTGTAGTGTGTGTGTGTATATATATATAAGTCTCAGGGCATGGACTGTGGTGTGTGTGTGTATATATATAAGTCTCAGGGCCTGGACTGTGGTGTGTGTGTGTGTATATATATAAGTCTCAGGGCATGGACTGTGGTGTGTGTGTGTGTGTATATATATAAGTCTCAGGGCCTGGACTGTGGTGTGTGTGTGTATATATATAAGTCTCAGGGCCTGGACTGTGGTGTGTGTGTGTGTATATATAAGTCTCAGGGCCTGGACTGTGGTGTGTGTGTGTATATATATAAGTCTCAGGGCCTGGACTGTGGTGTGTGTGTGTGTATATATATAAGTCTCAGGGCATGGAGTGTGGTGTGTGTGTGTATATATATATAAGTCTCAGGGCCTGGACCGTGGTGTGTGTGTGCATGTATATTAGTCTCAGTGTCTGGTCTGTGGTGTGTGTGTGTGTGTGTGTGTGTGTGTGTGTGTGTGTGTGTGTGTGTGTGTGTGCATATATATTAGTCTCAGTGTCTGTGCTGTGGTGTGTGTGTGTGTGTGTGTGCATATATATAATTCTCAGTGTCTGGGCTGTGGTGCGTGTGCGTCTGTGTGTGTGTGTGTGCATATATATAATTCTCAGTGTCTGGGCTGTGGTGTGTGTGTGTGTGTGTGTGTGTGTGCATATATATTAGTCTCAGTGTCTGGGCTGTGGTGTGTGTGTGTGTGTGTATGTGTGTGTGTGTGTGTGTGTGTGTGTGTGTGTAAATATATAAGTCTCTGTGTCTGGGCTGTGTGTGTGTGTGTGTGTGTGTGTAAATATATAAGTCTCTGTGTCTGGGCTGTGTGTGTGTGTGTGTGTGTGTGTGTGTGTGTGTGTGTGTGTGTGCATATATATTAGTCTCAGTGTCTGGGCTGCGGTGTGTGTGTGTGTGTGTGCATATATATTAGTCTCAGTGTCTGGGCTGCGGTGTGTGTGTGTGTGCATATATACAAGTCTCAGTGTCTTGGCTGTGTTGTGTGTGTGCGTGTGGAAATATATAAGTCTCAGTGTATGGGCTGTGGTGTGCGTGTGTGTGTGTGTGTGCGTGTGTGCACATATATAAGTCTCAGTGTCTGGGCTGTGGAGTGAGTGTGTGTGTGTGTGTGTGCATATATATAAGTCTCAGTGTCTTGGCTGTGGTGTGTGTGTGTGTAAATATATAAGTCTCAGTGTATGGGCTGTGATGTGTGTGTGTGTGTGTGTGTGTGTGTGTGCATATATATAAGTCTCAGTGTCTGGGCTGTGGTGTGTGTGTGTGCATATATATAAGTCTCAGTGTCTGGGCTGTGGTGTGTGTGTGTGTGTGTGTGTGTGTGTGTGTGTGTGTGTGTGCATATATATAAGTCTCAGTGTCTGGACTGTGGTGTGTGTGTGTGTGCATATATATAAGTCTCAGTGTCTGGGCTGTGGTGTGTGTGTGTGTGTGTGTGTGTGTGTGTGTGTGTGTGTGTGTGTGTGTGCATATATATAAGTCTC
>NW_027142342.1:2005947-2048447 GCF_036365525.1 Heterodontus francisci
GTCTCTGTGCCTGGACTGTGGTGTGTGTGTGTATATATATAAGTCTCAGGGCCTGGACTGTGGTGTGTGTGTGTATATATATAAGTCTCAGGGCCTGGACTGTGATGAGTGTGTGTATATATATAAGTCTCTGGGCATGGACTGTGGTGCGTGTGTATGTATATATATAAGTATCAGGGTCTGGACTGTGGTGAGTGTGTGTATATATATAAGTCTCAGGGCATGGACTGTGGTGTGTGTGTGTATATATATAAGTATCAGGGCCTGGACTGTGGTGTGTGTGTGTATATATATAAGTCTCAGGGCATGGACTGTGGTGTGTGTGTGTATATATATATAAGTATCAGGGTCTGGACTGTGGTGAGTGTGTGTATATATATCAGTCTCAGGGCATGGACTGTGGTGTGTGTGTGTGTATATATATAAGTCTCAGGGCATGGACTGTGGTGTTTGTGTGTGTATATATATAAGTCTCAGGGCATGGACTGTGGTGTGTGTGTGTATATATATAAGTCTCAGGGCCTGGACTGTGGTGTGTATGTGTGTATATATATAAGTCTCAGGGCATGGACTGTGGTGTGTGTGTGTGTATATATATAAGTCTCAGGGCATGGACTGTGGTGAGTGTGTGTGTATATATATAAGTCTCAGGGCATGGACTGTGGTGTGTGTGTGTATATATATAAGTATCAGGGTCTGGACTGTGGTGAGTGTGTGTATATATATAAGTATCAGGGTCTGGACTGTGGTGTGTGTGTGTATATATATAAGTATCAGGGCCTGGACTGTGGTGTGTGTGTGTATATATATAAGTATCAGGGTCTGGACTGTGGAGTGTGTGTGTGTATATATATAAGTATCAGGGTCTGGACTGTGGTGAGTGTGTGTATATATATAAGTATCAGGGTCTGGACTGTGGTGTGTGTGTGTATATATATATATAAGTATCAGGGTCTGGACTGTGGTGTGTGTGTGTATATATATAAGTCTCAGGGCCTGGACTGTGGTGAGTGTGTGTATATATATAAGTCTCAGGGCATGGACTGTGGTGTGTGTGTGTGTGTATATATATAAGTATCAGGGTCTGGACTGTGGTGAGTGTGTGTATATATATAAGTCTCAGGGCATGGACTGTGGTGTGTGTGTGTGTGTATATATATAAGTATCAGGGTCTGGACTGTGGTGAGTGTGTGTATATATATAAGTCTCAGGGCATGGACTGTGGTGTTTGTGTGTGTATATATATAAGTCTCAGGGCATGGACTGTGGTGTGTGTGTGTATATATATAAGTCTCAGGGCATGGACTGTGGTGTTTGTGTGTGTATATATATAAGTCTCAGGGCATGGACTGTGGTGTGTGTGTGTATATATATAAGTCTCAGGGCCTGGACTGTGGTGTGTATATATATAAGTCTCAGGGCATGGACTGTGGTGTGTGTGTGTGTATAAATATAAGTCTCAGGGCATGGACTGTGGTGAGTGTGTGTGTATATATATAAGTCTCAGGGCATGGACTGTGGTGTGTGTGTGTGTATATATATAAGTATCAGGGTCTGGACTGTGGTGAGTGTGTGTATATATATATAAGTATCAGGGTCTGGACTGTGGTGTGTGTGTGTCTATATATAAGTATCAGGGCCTGGACTGTGGTGTGTGTGTGTATATATATAAGTGTCAGGGTCTGGACTGTGGTGTGTGTGTGTATATATATAAGTCTCAGGGCCTGGACTGTGGTGAGTGTGTGTATATATATAAGTCTCAGGGCATGGACTGTGGTGTGTGTGTGTATATATATAAGTCTCAGTGTCTTGACTGTGGTGTGTGTGTGTGTGTGCATATATATTAGTCTCAGTGTCTGGGCTGTGGCGTGTGCGTGTGTGTGTGTGTGTGCATATATAGAAGTATCAGGGCATGGACTGTGGTGTGTGTGTGTGTATATATAAGTCTCTGTGCCTGGACTGTGGTGTGTGTGTGTATATATAAGTCTCAGGGCCTGGACTGTGGTGTGTGTGTGTATATATATAAGTCTCAGGGCCTGGACTGTGATGAGTGTGTGTATATATATAAGTCTCTGGGCATGGACTGTGGTGCGTGTGTATGTATATATATAAGTATCAGGGTCTGGACTGTGGTGAGTGAGTGTATATATATAAGTCTCAGGGCATGGACTGTGGTGTGTGTGTGTATATATATAAGTATCAGGGTCTGGACTGTTGTGAGTGTGTGTATATATATCAGTCTCGGGGCATGGACTGTGGTGTGTGCGTGTGTATATATATAAGTCTCAGGGCATGGACTGTGGTGTTTGTGTGTGTATATATATAAGTCTCAGGGCATGGACTGTGGTGTGTGTGTGTATATATATAAGTCTCAGGGCCTGGACTGTGGTGTGTATGTGTGTATATATATAAGTCTCAGGGCATGGACTGTGGTGTGTGTGTGTGTATATATATAAGTCTCAGGGCATGGACTGTGGTGAGTGTGTGTGTATATATATAAGTCTCAGGGCATGGACTGTGGTGTCTGTGTGTATATATATAAGTATCAGGGTCTGGACTGTGGTGAGTGTGTGTATATATATAAGTATCAGGGTCTGGACTGTGGTGTGTGTGTGTATATATATAAGTATCAGGGCCTGGACTGTGGTGTGTGTGTGTATATATATAAGTATCAGGGTCTGGACTGTGGAGTGTGTGTGTATATATATAAGTATCAGGGTCTGGACTGTGGTGAGTGTGTGTATATATATAAGTATCAGGGTCTGGACTGTGTTGTGTGTGTGTATATATATAAGTATCAGGGTCTGGACTGTGGTGTGTGTGTGTATATATATAAGTCTCAGGGCCTGGACTGTGGTGAGTGTGTGTATATATATAAGTCTCAGGGCATGGACTGTGGTGTGTGTGTGTGTGTATATATATAAGTATCAGGGCCTGGACTGTGGTGTGTGTGTGTATATATATAAGTATCAGTGTCTGGACTGTGGTGAGTGTGTGTATATATATAAGTCTCAGGGCATGGACTGTGGTGTTTGTGTGTGTATATATATAAGTCTCAGGGCATGGACTGTGGTGTGTGTGTGTATATATATAAGTCTCAGGGCATGGACTGTGGTGTTTGTGTGTGTATATATATAAGTCTCAGGGCATGGACTGTGGTGTGTGTGTATATATATATAAGTCTCAGGGCCTGGACTGTGGTGTGTATATATATAAGTCTCAGGGCATGGACTGTGGTGTGTGCGTGTGTATAAATATAAGTCTCAGGGCATGGACTGTGGTGAGTGTGTGTGTATATATATAAGTCTCAGGGCATGGACTGTGGTGTGTGTGTGTATATATATAAGTATCAGGGTCTGGACTGTGGTGAGTGTGTGTATATATATAAGTATCAGGGTCTGGACTGTGGTGTGTGTGTGTCTATATATAAGTATCAGGGCCTGGACTGTGGTGTGTGTGTGTATATATATAAGTATCAGGGTCTGGACTGTGGTGTGTGTGTGTATATATATAAGTCTCAGGGCCTGGACTGTGGTGAGTGTGTGTATATATATAAGTCTCAGGGCATGGACTGTGGTGTGTGTGTGTATATATATAAGTCTCAGGGTCTGGACTGTGGTGTGTGTGTGTATATATAGAAGTATCAGGGCCTGGACTGTGGTGTGTGTGGGTATATATATAAGTATCAGGGTCATGACTGTGGTGTGTGTGTGTATATATATAAGTCTCAGGGCCTGGACTGTGGTGTATGTGTGTATATATATAAGTATCAGGGTCTGGACTGTGGTGTGTGTGTGTATATATATAAGTATCAGGGCCTGGACTGTGGTGTGTGTGTGTATATATATAAGTCTCAGGGTCTGGACTGTGGTGTGTGTGTATATATAGAAGTCTCAGGGCATGGACTGTGGTGTGTGTGTGTATATATATAAGTCTCAGGGCCTGGACTGTGGTGTGTGTGTGTGTATATATATAAGTCTCAGGGCATGGACTGTGGTGTGTGTGTGTATATATATAAGTCTCAGGGCCTGGACTGTGGTGTGTGTGTGTGTATATATATAAGTCTCAGGGCATGGACTGTGGTTTGTGTGTGTGTATATATATAAGTCTCAGGGCATGGACTGTGGTGAGTGTGTGTGTATATATATAAGTCTCAGGGCATGGACTGTGGTGTGTGTGTGTATATATATAAGTATCAGGGTCTGGACTGTGGTGAGTGTGTGTATATATATAAGTATCAGGGTCTGGACTGTGGTGTGTGTGTGTATATATATAAGTATCAGGGCCTGGACTGTGGTGTGTGTGTGTGTATATATATATAAGTATCAGGGTCTGGACTGTGGTGTGTGTGTGTATATATATATATAAGTCTCAGGGCCTGGACTGTGGTGACTGTGTGTATATATATAAGTCTCAGGGCATTGACTGTGGTGTGTGTGTGTATATATATAAGTCTCAGGGTCTGGACTGTGGTGTGTGTGTGTATATATATAAGTATCAGGGCCTGGACTGTGGTGTGTGTGTGTATATATATAAGTATCAGGGTCTGGACTGTGGTGTGTGTGTGTATATATATAAGTATCAGGGCCTGGACTGTGGTGTGTGTGTGCATATATATAAAAATCAGGGTCTGGACTGTGGTGTGAGTGTGTGTATATATATATAAGTCTCAGGGCCTGGACTGTGGTGTGTGTGTGTGTATATATATAAGTCTCAGGGTCTGGACTGTGGTGAGTGTGTGTATATATATAAGTATCAGGGTCTGGACTGTGGTGTGTGTGTGTATATATATAAGTCTCAGGGTCTGGACTGTGGTGAGTGTGTGTATATATATAAGTATCAGGGTCTGGACTGTGGTGTGTGTGTGTATATATATATAAGTCTCAGGGTCTGGACTGTGGTGAGTGTGTGTATATATATAAGTATCAGGGTCTGGACTGTGGTGTGTGTGTGTATATATATAAGTCTCAGGGTCTGGACTGTGGTGAATGTGTGTATATATATAAGTATCAGGGTCTGGACTGTGGTGTGTGTGTGTATATATATAAGTCTCAGGGTCTGGACTGTGGTGAGTGTGTGTATATATATAAGTCTCAGTGCCTGGACTGTGGTGTGTGTGTGTATATATATAAGTATCAGGGTCTGGACTGTGGTGTGTGTTTGTATATATATAAGTCTCAGGGTCTGGACTGTGGTGAGTGTGTGTATATATATAAGTCTCAGGGCCTGGACTGTGGTGAGTGTGTGTATATATATAAGTCTCAGGGCATGGACTGTGGTGAGTGTGTGTATATATATAAGTATCAGGGTCTGGACTGTGGTGTGTGTGTGTATATATATAAGTATCAGGGTCTGGACTGTGGTGTGTGTGTGTATATATATAAGTCTCAGGGCCTGGACTGTGGTGAGTGTGTGTATATATATAAGTCTCAGGGCATGGACTGTGGTGTGTGTGTGTGTGTATATATATAAGTATCAGGGCCTGGACTGTGGTGTGTGTGTGTATATATATAAGTATCAGGGTCTGGACTGTGGTGAGTGTGTGTATATATATAAGTCTCAGGGCATGGACTGTGGTGTTTGTGTGTGTATATATATAAGTCTCAGGGCATGGACTGTGGTGTGTGTGTGTATATATATAAGTCTCAGGGCATGGACTGTGGTGTTTGTGTGTGTATATATATAAGTCTCAGGGCATGGACTGTGGTGTGTGTGTGTATATATATAAGTCTCAGGGCCTGGACTGTGGTGTGTATATATATAAGTCTCAGGGCATGGACTGTGGTGTGTGTGTGTGTATAAATATAAGTCTCAGGGCATGGACTGTGGTGAGTGTGTGTGTATATATATAAGTCTCAGGGCATGGACTGTGGTGTGTGTGTGTATATATATAAGTATCAGGGTCTGGACTGTGGTGAGTGTGTGTATATATATAAGTATCAGGGTCTGGACTGTGGTGTGTGTGTGTCTATATATAAGTATCAGGGCCTGGACTGTGGTGTGTGTGTGTATATATATAAGTCTCAGGGTCTGGACTGTGGTGTGTGTGTATATATATAAGTCTCAGGGCATGGACTGTGGTGTGTGTGTGTATATATATAAGTCTCTGGGCCTGGACTGTGGTGTGTGTGTGTCTATATATAAGTATCAGGGTCTGGACTGTGGTGTGTGTGTGTATATATATAAGTCTCAGGGTCTGGACTGTGGTGTGTGTGTATATATATAAGTCTCAGGGCATGGACTGTGGTGTGTGTGTGTATATATATAAGTCTCAGGGCCTGGACTGTGGTGTGTGTGTGTGTATATATATAAGTCTCAGGGCATGGACTGTGGTGTGTGTGTGTATATATATAAGTCTCAGGGCCTGGACTGTGGTGTGTGTGTGTGTATATATATAAGTCTCAGGGCATGGACTGTGGTTTGTGTGTGTGTATATATATAAGTCTCAGGGCATGGACTGTGGTGAGTGTGTGTGTATATATATAAGTCTCAGGGCATGGACTGTGGTGTGTGTGTGTATATATATAAGTATCAGGGTCTGGACTGTGGTGAGTGTGTGTATATATATAAGTATCAGGGTCTGGACTGTGGTGTGTGTGTGTATATATATAAGTATCAGGGCCTGGACTGTGGTGTGTGTGTGTGTGTATATATATAAGTATCAGGGTCTGGACTGTGGTGTGTGTGTGTATATATATATATAAGTCTCAGGGCCTGGACTGTGGTGACTGTGTGTATATATATAAGTCTCAGGGCATGGACTGTGGTGTGTGTGTGTATATATATAAGTCTCAGGGTCTGGACTGTGGTGTGTGTGTGTATATATATAAGTATCAGGGCCTGGACTGTGGTGTGTGTGTGTATATATATAAGTATCAGGGTCTGGACTGTGGTGTCTGTGTGTATATATATAAGTATCAGGGCCTGGACTGTGGTGTGTGTGTGCATATATATAAAAATCAGGGTCTGGACTGTGGCGTGAGTGTGTGTATATATATATAAGTCTCAGGGCCTGGACTGTGCTGTGTGTGTGTGTATATATATAAGTCTCAGGGTCTGGACTGTGGTGAGTGTGTGTATATATATAAGTATCAGGGTCTGGACTGTGGTGTGTGTGTGTATATATATAAGTCTCAGGGTCTGGACTGTGGTGAGTGTGTGTATATATATAAGTATCAGGGTCTGGACTGTGGTGTGTGTGTGTATATATATAAGTCTCAGGGTCTGGACTGTGGTGAGTGTGTGTATATATATATAAGTATCAGGGTCTGGACTGTGGTGTGTGTGTGTATATATATAAGTCTCAGGGTCTGGACTGTGGTGAGTGTGTGTATATATATAAGTATCAGGGTCTGGACTGTGGTGTGTGTGTGTATATATATAAGTCTCAGGGTCTGGACTGTGGTGAGTGTGTGTATATATATAAGTCTCAGTGCCTGGACTGTGGTGTGTGTGTGTATATATATAAGTATCAGGGTCTGGACTGTGGTGTGTGTTTGTACATATATAAGTCTCAGGGTCTGGACTGTGGTGAGTGTGTGTATATATATAAGTCTCAGGGCCTGGACTGTGGTGAGTGTGTGTATATATATAAGTCTCAGGGCATGGACTGTGGTGTGTGTGTGTATATATATAAGTATCAGGGTCTGGACTGTGGTGTGTGTGTGTATATATATAAGTATCAGGGCCTGGACTGTGGTGTGTGTGTGTATATATATAAGTATCAGGGTCTGGACTGTGGTGAGTGTGTGTATATATATAAGTCTCAGGGCATGGACTGTGGTGTGTGTGTGTATATATATAAGTATCAGGGCCTGGACTGTGGTGTGTGTGTGTATATATATAAGTCTCAGGGGCTGGACTGTGATGAGTGTGTGTATATATATAAGTCTCAGGGCATGGACTGTCGTGCGTGTGTATGTATATATATAAGTATCAGGGTCTGGACTGTGGTGTGTGTGTATATATATAAGTCTCAGGGCCTGGACTGTGGTGTGTGTGTGTATATATAAGTCTCAGGGCCTGGACTGTGGTGTGTGTGTGTATATATAAGTCTCAGGGCCTGGACTGTGATGAGTGTGTGTATATATATAAGTCTCTGGGCATGGACTGTGGTGCGTGTGTATGTATATATATAAGTATCAGGGTCTGGACTGTGGTGTGTGTGTGTATATATATAAGTCTCAGGGCATGGACTGTGGTGTGTGTGTGTATATATATAAGTATCAGGGTCTGGACTGTGGTGTGTGTGTATATATATATATAAGTATCAGGGTCTGGACTGTGGTGAGTGTGTGTACATATATAAGTCTCAGGGCATGGACTGTGGTGTGTGTGTGTATATATATAAGTATCAGGGTCTGGACTGTGGTGTGTGTGTGTATATATAAGTCTCAGGGCCTGGACTGTGATGAGTGTGTGTATATATATAAGTCTCAGGGCATGGACTGTGGTGCGTGTGTATGTATATATATAAGTATCAGGGTCTGGACTGTGGTGAGTGTGCGTATATATATAAGTCTCAGGGCATGGACTGTGGTGTGTGTGTGTATATATATAAGTATCAGGGTCTGGACTGTGGTGTGTGTGTATATATATAAGTCTCAGGGCCTGGACTGTGGTGTGTGTGTATATATATATAAGTCTCAGGGCATGGACTGTGGTGTGTGTGTGTGTATATATATAAGTCTCAGGGCATGGACTGTGGTGTGTGTGTGTATATATATAAGTCTCAGGGCATGGACTGTGGTGAGTGTGTGTGTATATATATAAGTCTCAGGGCCTGGACTGTGGTGTGTGTGTGTGTATATATATAAGTCTCAGGGCCTGGACTGTGGTGTGTGTGTGTATATATATATAAGTCTCAGGGCATGGACTGTGGTGCGTGTGTATGTATATATATAAGTATCTGGGTCTGGACTGTGGTGTGTGTGTGTGTATATATAAGTCTCAGGGCCTGGACTGTGGTGTGTGTGTGTATATATAAGTCTCAGGGCCTGGACTGTGGTGTGTGTGTGTATATATATAAGTCTCAGTGCCTGGACTGTGGTGTGTGTGTGTATATATATAAGTCTCAGGGCCTGGACTGTGTTGTGTGTGTATATATATATAAGTCTCAGGGCCTGGACTGTGGTGTGTGTGTATATATATATAAGTCTCAGGGCCTGGACTGTGGTGTGTGTGTGTGTATATATATAAGTCTCAGGGCATGGACTGTGGTGTGTGTGTGTGTATATATATAAGTATCAGGGTCTGGACTGTGGTGAGTGTGTGTATATATATAAGTCTCAGGGCATGGACTGTGGTGTGTGTGTGTATATATATAAGTATCAGGGTCTGGACTGTGGTGAGTGTGTGTATATATATAAGTCTCAGGGCATGGACTGTGGTTTGTGTGTGTATATATATAAGTATCAGGGCCTGGACTGTGGTGTGTGTGTGTATATATATAAGTATCAGGGCCTGGACTGTGGTGTGTGTGTATATATATATAAGACTCAGGGCCTGGACTGTGGTGTGTGTGTATATATATATAAGTATCAGGGCCTGGACTGTGGTGTGTGTGTGTATATATATAAGTATCAGGGCCTGGACTGTGGTGTGTGTGTATATATATATAAGTCTCAGGGCCTGGACTGTGGTGTGTGTGTATATATATATAAGTATCAGGGCCTGGACTGTGGTGTGTGTGTATATATATATAAGTATCAGGGCCTGGACTGTGGTGTGTGTGTGTGTATATATAAGTCTCAGGGCCTGGACTGTGGTGTGTGTGTGTGTATATATATAAGTCTCAGGGCATGGACTGTGGTGTGTGTGTGTATATGTATAAGTCTCAGGGCCTGGACTGTGGTGTGTGTGTGTATATATATAAGTCTCAGGGCCTGGACTGTGATGAGTGTGTGTGTATATATAGAAGTCTCAGGGCCTGGACTGTGGTGAGTGTGTATATATATATAAGTCTCAGGGCATGGACTGTGGTGTGTGTGTGTATATATATAAGTATCAGGGTCTGGACTGTGGTGAGTGTGTGTATATATATAAGTATCAGGGCCTGGACTGTGGTGTGTGTGTATATATATATAAGTCTCAGGGCATGGACTGTGGTGTGTGTGTGTGTATATATATAAGTCTCAGGGCATGGACTGTGGTGTGTGTGTGTATATATATAAGTCTCAGGGCATGGACTGTGGTGAGTGTGTGTGTATATATATAAGTCTCAGGGCCTGGACTGTGGTGTGTGTGTGTGTATATATATAAGTCTCAGGGCCTGGACTGTGGTGTGTGTGTGTATATATATATAAGTCTCAGGGCATGGACTGTGGTGCGTGTGTATGTATATATATAAGTATCTGGGTCTGGACTGTGGTGTGTGTGTGTGTATATATAAGTCTCAGGGCCTGGACTGTGGTGTGTGTGTGTATATATAAGTCTCAGGGCCTGGACTGTGGTGTGTGTGTGTATATATATAAGTCTCAGTGCCTGGACTGTGGTGTGTGTGTGTATATATATAAGTCTCAGGGCCTGGACTGTGTTGTGTGTGTATATATATATAAGTCTCAGGGCCTGGACTGTGGTGTGTGTGTATATATATATAAGTCTCAGGGCCTGGACTGTGGTGTGTGTGTGTGTATATATATAAGTCTCAGGGCATGGACTGTGGTGTGTGTGTGTGTATATATATAAGTATCAGGGTCTGGACTGTGGTGAGTGTGTGTATATATATAAGTCTCAGGGCATGGACTGTGGTGTGTGTGTGTATATATATAAGTATCAGGGTCTGGACTGTGGTGAGTGTGTGTATATATATAAGTCTCAGGGCATGGACTGTGGTTTGTGTGTGTATATATATAAGTATCAGGGCCTGGACTGTGGTGTGTGTGTGTATATATATAAGTATCAGGGCCTGGACTGTGGTGTGTGTGTATATATATATAAGACTCAGGGCCTGGACTGTGGTGTGTGTGTATATATATATAAGTATCAGGGCCTGGACTGTGGTGTGTGTGTGTATATATATAAGTATCAGGGCCTGGACTGTGGTGTGTGTGTATATATATATAAGTCTCAGGGCCTGGACTGTGGTGTGTGTGTATATATATATAAGTATCAGGGCCTGGACTGTGGTGTGTGTGTATATATATATAAGTATCAGGGCCTGGACTGTGGTGTGTGTGTGTGTATATATAAGTCTCAGGGCCTGGACTGTGGTGTGTGTGTGTGTATATATATAAGTCTCAGGGCATGGACTGTGGTGTGTGTGTGTATATGTATAAGTCTCAGGGCCTGGACTGTGGTGTGTGTGTGTATATATATAAGTCTCAGGGCCTGGACTGTGATGAGTGTGTGTGTATATATAGAAGTCTCAGGGCCTGGACTGTGGTGAGTGTGTATATATATATAAGTCTCAGGGCATGGACTGTGGTGTGTGTGTGTATATATATAAGTATCAGGGTCTGGACTGTGGTGAGTGTGTGTATATATATAAGTATCAGGGCCTGGACTGTGGTGTGTGTGTGTGTATATATAAGTCTCAGGGCATGGACTGTGGTGTGTGTGTATATATATATAAGTCTCAGGGCCTGGACTGTGGTGTGAGTGTGTGTATATATAAGTCTCAGGGCCTGGACTGTGGTGTGTGTGTATATATATAAGTCTCAGGGCATGGACTGTGGTGTGTGTGTGTATATATATAAGTCTCAGGGCATGGACTGTGGTGTGTGTGTGTATATATATAAGTATCAGGGCCTGGACTGTGGTGTGTGTGTGTGTGTATATATATAAGTATCAGGGTCTGGACTGTGGTGTGTGTGTGTATATATATAAGTCTCAGGGCATGGACTGTGGTGTGTGTGTATGTATATATATATATATAAGTATCAGGGTCTGGACTGTGGTGAGTGTGTGTATATATATAAGTATCAGGGCATGGACTGTGGTGTGTGTTTATATATATATAAGTATCAGGGCCTGGACTGTGGTGTGTGTGTGTATATATATATATAAGTCTCAGGGTCTGGACTGTGGTGTGTGTGTGTGTATATATATATAAGTATCAGGGCATGGACTGTGGTGTGTGTGTGTATATATAAGTCTCAGGGTCTGGACTGTGGTGTGTGTGTGTATATATATAAGTCTCAATGTCTGGACTGTGGTGTGTGTGTGTATATATATAAGTCTCAGTGTCTGGACTGTGGTGTGTGTGTATATATATAAGTCTCAGGGCATGGACTGTGGTGTGTGTGTGTATATATATATAAGTATCAGGGCATGGACTGTGGTGTGTGTGTGTATATATAAGTCACAGGGTCTGGACTGTGGTGTGTGTGTGTATATATATAAGTCTCAGTGTCTGGACTGTGGTGTGTGTGTGTATATATATAAGTCTCAGGGCATGGACTGTGGTGTGTGTGTGTATATATATATAAGTCTCAGGGCATGGACTGTGGTGTGTGTGTGCATATATAAGTCTCAGGGCATGGACTGTGGTGTGTGAGTGTGTGTATATATATAAGTATCAGGGTCTGGACTGTGGTGTGTGTGTGTATATATATATAAGTCTCAGGGCATGGACTGTGGTGTGTGTGTGTATATATAAGTCTCAGGGTCTGGACTGTGGTGTGTGTGTGTATATATATAAGTATCAGGGCATGGAGTGTGGTGTTTGTGTGTATATATATAAGTCTCAGGGTCTGGACTGTGGTGTGTGTGTGTGTGTATATATATAAGTCTCTGGTCCTGGACTGTGGTGTGTGTGTGTATATATAAGTCTCTGTGCCTGGACTGTGGTGTGTGTGTGTATATATATAAGTCTCAGGGCATGGACTGTGGTGTGTGTGTGTGTATATATATAAGTCTCAGGGCATGGACTGTGGTGTGTGTGTGTGTATATATATAAGTATCAGGGCCTGGACTGTGGTGTGTGTGTGTGTGTATATATATAAGTATCAGGGTCTGGACTGTGGTGTGTGTGTGTATATATATAAGTCTCAGGGCATGGACTGTGGTGTGTGTGTATGTATATATATATATATAAGTATCAGGGTCTGGACTGTGGTGAGTGTGTGTATATATATAAGTATCAGGGCATGGACTGTGGTGTGTGTTTATATATATATAAGTATCAGGGCCTGGACTGTGGTGTGTGTGTGTATATATATATATAAGTCTCAGGGTCTGGACTGTGGTATGTGTGTGTGTATATATATATAAGTATCAGGGCATGGACTGTGGTGTGTGTGTGTATATATAAGTCTCAGTGTCTGGACTGTGGTGTGTGTGTGTATATATATAAGTCTCAATGTCTGGACTGTGGTGTGTGTGTGTATATATATAAGTCTCAGTGTCTGGACTGTGGTGTGTGTGTATATATATAAGTCTCAGGGCATGGACTGTGGTGTGTGTGTGTATATATATATAAGTATCAGGGCATGGACTGTGGTGTGTGTGTGTATATATAAGTCACAGGGTCTGGACTGTGGTGTGTGTGTGTATATATATAAGTCTCAGTGTCTGGACTGTGGTGTGTGTGTGTATATATATAAGTCTCAGGGCATGGACTGTGGTGTGTGTGTGTATATATATATAAGTCTCAGGGCATGGACTGTGGTGTGTGTGTGCATATATAAGTCTCAGGGCATGGACTGTGGTGTGTGAGTGTGTGTATATATATAAGTATCAGGGTCTGGACTGTGGTGTGTGTGTGTATATATATATAAGTCTCAGGGCATGGACTGTGGTGTGTGTGTGTATATATAAGTCTCAGGGTCTGGACTGTGGTGTGTGTGTGTATATATATAAGTATCAGGGCATGGAGTGTGGTGTTTGTGTGTATATATATAAGTCTCAGGGTCTGGACTGTGGTGTGTGTGTGTGTGTATATATATAAGTCTCTGGTCCTGGACTGTGGTGTGTGTGTGTATATATAAGTCTCTGTGCCTGGACTGTGGTGTGTGTGTGTATATATATAAGTCTCAGGGCATGGACTGTGGTGTGTGTGTGTGTATATATATAAGTCTCAGGGCATGGACTGTGGTGTGTGTGTATATATATATAAGTATCAGGGCCTGGACTGTGGTGTGTGTGTGTATATATATAAGTATCAGGGCCTGGACTGTGGTGTGTGTGTATATATATATAAGTCTCAGGGCCTGGACTGTGGTGTGTGTGTATATATATATAAGTATCAGGGCCTGGACTGTGGTGTGTGTGTGTGTATATATAAGTCTCAGGGCCTGGACTGTGGTGTGTGTGTGTGTATATATAAGTCTCAGGGCCTGGACTGTGGTGTGTGTGTGTGTATATATATAAGTCTCAGGGCATGGACTGTGGTGTGTGTGTGTATATGTATAAGTCTCAGGGCCTGGACTGTGGTGTGTGTGTGTATATATATAAGTCTCAGGGCCTGGACTGTGATGAGTGTGTGTGTATATATAGAAGTCTCAGGGCCTGGACTGTGGTGAGTGTGTATATATATATAAGTCTCAGGGCATGGACTGTGGTGTGTGTGTGTATATATATAAGTATCAGGGTCTGGACTGTGGTGAGTGTGTGTATATATATAAGTATCAGGGCCTGGACTGTGGTGTGTGTGTGTGTATATATAAGTCTCAGGGCATGGACTGTGGTGTGTGTGTATATATATATAAGTCTCAGGGCCTGGACTGTGGTGTGAGTGTGTGTATATATAAGTCTCAGGGCCTGGACTGTGGTGTGTGTGTATATATATAAGTCTCAGGGCATGGACTGTGGTGTGTGTGTGTATATAAATAAGTCTCAGGGCATGGACTGTGGTGTGTGTGTGTATATATATAAGTATCAGGGCCTGGACTGTGGTGTGTGTGTGTGTGTATATATATAAGTATCAGGGCCTGGACTGTGGTGTGTGTGTGTATATATATAAGTCTCAGGGCATGGACTGTGGTGTGTGTGTATGTATATATATATATAAGTATCAGGGTCTGGACTGTGGTGAGTGTGTGTATATATATAAGTATCAGGGCATGGACTGTGGTGTGTGTTTATATATATATAAGTATCAGGGCCTGGACTGTGGTGTGTGTGTGTATATATATATAAGTCTCAGGGTCTGGACTGTGGTGTGTGTGTGTGTATATATATATAAGTATCAGGGCATGGACTGTGGTGTGTGTGTGTATATATAAGTCTCAGGGTCTGGACTGTGGTGTGTGTGTGTATATATATAAGTCTCAATGTCTGGACTGTGGTGTGTGTGTGTATATATATAAGTCTCAGTGTCTGGACTGTGGTGTGTGTGTATATATATAAGTCTCAGGGCATGGACTGTGGTGTGTGTGTGTATATATATATAAGTATCAGGGCATGGACTGTGGTGTGTGTGTGTATATATAAGTCACAGGGTCTGGACTGTGGTGTGTGTGTGTTTATATATAAGTCTCAGTGTCTGGACTGTGGTGTGTGTGTGTATATATATAAGTCTCAGGGCATGGACTGTGGTGTGTGTGTGTATATATATATAAGTCTCAGGGCATGGACTGTGGTGTGTGTGTGTATATATAAGTCTCAGGGCATGAACTGTGGTGTGTGAGTGTGTGTATATATATAAGTCTCAGGGTCTGGACTGTGGTGTGTGTGTGTATATATATATAAGTCTCAGGGCATGGACTGTGGTGTGTGTGTGTATATATAAGTCTCAGGGTCTGGACTGTGGTGTGTGTGTGTATATATATAAGTCTCAGGGCATGGACTGTGGTGTGTGTGTGTATATATATATAAGTCTCAGGGCATGGACTGTGGTGTGTGTGTGTATATATAAGTCTCAGGGCATGGACTGTGGTGTGTGAGTGTGTGTATATATATAAGTATCAGGGCATGGAGTGTGGTGTTTGTGTGTATATATATAAGTCTCAGGGTCTGGACTGTGGTGTGTGTGTGTGTATATATATAAGTCTCTGGTCCTGGACTGTGGTGTGTGTGTGTATATATAAGTCTCTGTGCCTGGACTGTGGTGTGTGTGTGTATATATATAAGTCTCAGGGCATGGACTGTGGTGTGTGTGTGTGTATATATATAAGTCTCAGGGCATGGACTGTGGTGTGTGTGTGTGTATATATATAAGTCTCAGGTTCTGGACTGTGGTGTGTGTGTGTGTATATATATAAGTCTCAGGGCATGGACTGTGGTGTGTGTGTGTATATATATAAGTCTCAGGGCATGGACTGTGGTGTGTGAGTGTGTGTATATATATAAGTCTCAGGGTCTGGACTGTGGTGTGTGTGTGTATATATATAAGTCTCAGGGCATGGACTGTGGTGTGTGTGTGTATATATATATATAAGTCTCAGGGCATGGACTGTGGTGTGTGTGTGTATATATATAAGTATCAGGGTCTGGACTGTGGTGAGTGTGTGTATATATATAAATCTCAGGGCATGGACTGTGGTGCGTGTGTATGTATATATATAAGTAGCAGGGTCTGGACTGTGGTGAGTGTGTGTATATATATAAGTCTCAGGGCATGGACTGTGGTGTGTGTGTGTATATATATAAGTATCAGGGTCTGGACTGTGGTGAGTGTGTGTATATATATAAGTATCAGGGCATGGACTGTGGTGTGTGTGTGTATATATAAGTCTCAGGGCATGGACTGTGGTGTGTGTGTGTGTATATATATATAAGTATCAGGGCATGGACTGTGGTGTGTGTGTGTATATATAAGTCTCAGGGTCTGGACTGTGGTGTGTGTGTGTATATATATAAGTCTCAGTGTCTGGACTGTGGTGTGTGTGTGTACATATATAAGTCTCAGTGTCTGGACTGTGGTGTGTGTGTGTATATATATAAGTCTCAGGGCATGGACTGTGGTGTGTGTGTGTATATATATATAAGTATCAGGGCATGGACTGTGGTGTGTGTGTGTATATATAAGTCTCAGGGTCTGGACTGTGGTGTGTGTGTGTATATATATAAGTCTCAGTGTCTGGACTGTGGTGTGTGTGTGTATATATATAAGTCTCAGGGCATGGACTGTGGTGTGTGTGTGTATATATATATAAGTCTCAGGGCATGGACTGTGGTGTGTGTGTGTATATATAAGTCTCAGGGCATGGACTGTGGTGTGTGAGTGTGTGTATATATATAAGTCTCAGGGTCTGGACTGTGGTGTGTGTGTGTATATATATATAAGTCTCAGGGCATGGACTGTGGTGTGTGTGTGTGTATATAAGTCTCAGGGTCTGGACTGTGGTGTGTGTGTGTATATATATAAGTATCAGGGCATGGACTGTGGTGTTTGTGTGTATATATATAAGTCTCAGGGTCTGGACTGTGGTGTGTGTGTATATGTATATAAGTATCAGGGCATGGACTGTGGTGTTTGTGTGTATATATATAAGTCTCAGGGTCTGGACTGTGGTGTGTGTGTGTGTATATATATAAGTCTCTGGTCCTGGACTGTGGTGTGTGTGTGTATATATAAGTCTCTGTGCCTGGACTGTGGTGTGTGTGTGTATATATATAAGTCTCAGGGCATGGACTGTGGTGTGTGTGTGTGTATATATATAAGTCTCAGGGCATGGACTGTGGTGTGTGTGTGTATATATATAAGTCTCAGGGTCTGGACTGTGGTGTGTGTGTGTATATATATAAGTCTCAGGGCATGGACTGTGGTGTGTGTGTGTATATATATAAGTCTCAGGGCCTGGATGGTGGTGTGTGTGTATATATATATAAGTCTCAGGGTCTGGACTGTGGTGTGTGTGTTTATATATATAAGTCTCAGGGTCTGGACTGTGGTGTGTGTGTGTATATATATAAGTCTCAGGGCATGGACTGTGGTGTGTGTGTGTATATATATAAGTCTCAGGGCCTGGACTGTGGTGTGTGTGTATATATATAAGTCTCAGGGCCTGGACTGTGGTGTGTGTGTGTATATATATATAAGTCTCTGGGCCTGGACTGTGGTGTGTGTGTGTATATATAAGTCTCTGGGCCTGGACTGTGGTGTGTGTGTGTATATATATAAGTCTCAGGGCATGGACTGTGGTGTGTGTGTGTATATATAAGTCTCTGTGCCTGGACTGTGGTGTGTGTGTGTATATATATAAGTCTCTGTGCCTGGACTGTGGTGTGTGTGTGTATATATATAAGTCTCAGGGTCTGGACTGTGGTGTGTGTGTATATATATATAAGTCTCTGGGCCTGGACTGTGGTGTGTGTGTGGAAATATAAGTCTCTGTGCCTGGACTGTGGTGTGTGTGTGTATATATATAAGTCTCTGTGCCTGGACTGTGGTGTGTGTGTATATATATATAAGTCTCAGGGCCTGGACTGTGGTGTGTGTGTGTGTATATATATAAGTCTCAGGGCATGGAGTGTGGTGTGTGTGTGTATATATATATAAGTCTCAGGGCCTGGACTGTGGTGTGTGTGTGTGTGTATATATATAAGTATCAGGGCCTGGACTGTGGTGTGTGTGTGTATATATATAAGTCTCAGGGCATGGACTGTGGTGTGTGTGTATGTATATATATATATAAGTATCAGGGTCTGGACTGTGGTGAGTGTGTGTATATATATAAGTATCAGGGCATGGACTGTGGTGTGTGTTTATATATATATAAGTATCAGGGCCTGGACTGTGGTGTGTGTGTGTATATATATATAAGTCTCAGGGTCTGGACTGTGGTGTGTGTGTGTGTATATATATATAAGTATCAGGGCATGGACTGTGGTGTGTGTGTGTATATATAAGTCTCAGGGTCGGGACTGTGGTGTGTGTGTGTATATATATAAGTCTCAATGTCTGGACTGTGGTGTGTGTGTGTATATATATAAGTCTCAGTGTCTGGACTGTGGTGTGTGTGTATATATATAAGTCTCAGGGCATGGACTGTGGTGTGTGTGTGTATATATATAAGTATCGGGGCCTGGACTGTGGTGTGTGTGTGTATATATATAAGTCTCAGGGCCTGGACTGTGATGAGTGTGTGTATATATATAAGTCTCAGGGCATGGACTGTCGTGCGTGTGTATGTATATATATAAGTATCAGGGTCTGGACTGTGGTGTGTGTGTATATATATAAGTCTCAGGGCCTGGACTGTGGTGTGTGTGTGTATATATAAGTCTCAGGGCCTGGACTGTGGTGTGTGTGTGTATATATAAGTCTCAGGGCCTGGACTGTGATGAGTGTGTGTATATATATAAGTCTCTGGGCATGGACTGTGGTGCGTGTGTATGTATATATATAAGTATCAGGGTCTGGACTGTGGTGTGTGTGTGTATATATATAAGTCTCAGGGCATGGACTGTGGTGTGTGTGTGTATATATATAAGTATCAGTGTCTGGACTGTGGTGTGTGTGTATATATATATATAAGTATCAGGGTCTGGACTGTGGTGAGTGTGTGTACATATATAAGTCTCAGGGCATGGACTGTGGTGTGTGTGTGTATATATATAAGTATCAGGGTCTGGACTGTGGTGTGTGTGTGTATATATAAGTCTCAGGGCCTGGACTGTGATGAGTGTGTGTATATATATAAGTCTCAGGGCATGGACTGTGGTGCGTGTGTATGTATATATATAAGTATCAGGGTCTGGACTGTGGTGAGTGTGCGTATATATATAAGTCTCAGGGCATGGACTGTGGTGTGTGTGTGTATATATATAAGTATCAGGGTCTGGACTGTGGTGTGTGTGTATATATATAAGTCTCAGGGCCTGGACTGTGGTGTGTGTGTATATATATATAAGTCTCAGGGCATGGACTGTGGTGTGTGTGTGTGTATATATATAAGTCTCAGGGCATGGACTGTGGTGTGTGTGTGTATATATATAAGTCTCAGGGCATGGACTGTGGTGAGTGTGTGTATATATATAAGTCTCAGGGCCTGGACTGTGGTGTGTGTGTGTGTATATATATAAGTCTCAGGGCCTGGACTGTGGTGTGTGTGTGTATATATATATAAGTCTCAGGGCATGGACTGTGGTGCGTGTGTATGTATATATATAAGTATCTGGGTCTGGACTGTGGTGTGTGTGTGTGTATATATAAGTCTCAGGGCCTGGTCTGTGGTGTGTGTGTGTATATATAAGTCTCAGGGCCTGGACTGTGGTGTGTGTGTGTATATATATAAGTCTCAGTGCCTGGACTGTGGTGTGTGTGTGTATATATATAAGTCTCAGGGCCTGGACTGTGTTGTGTGTGTATATATATATAAGTCTCAGGGCCTGGACTGTGGTGTGTGTGTATATATATATAAGTCTCAGGGCCTGGACTGTGGTGTGTGTGTGTGTATATATATAAGTCTCAGGGCATGGACTGTGGTGTGTGTGTGTGTATATATATAAGTATCAGGGTCTGGACTGTGGTGAGTGTGTGTATATATATAAGTCTCAGGGCATGGACTGTGGTGTGTGTGTGTATATATATAAGTATCAGGGTCTGGACTGTGGTGAGTGTGTGTATATATATAAGTCTCAGGGCATGGACTGTGGTGTGTGTGTGTATATATATAAGTATCAGGGCCTGGACTGTGGTGAGTGTGTTTATATATATAAGTATCAGGGCCTGGACTGTGGTGTGTGTGTATATATATATAAGTCTCAGGGCCTGGACTGTGGTGTGTGTGTATATATATATAAGTATCAGGGCCTGGACTGTGGTGTGTGTGTGTATATATATAAGTATCAGGGCCTGGACTGTGGTGTGTGTGTATATATACATAAGTCTCAGGGCCTGGACTGTGGTGTGTGTGTATATATATATAAGTATCAGGGCCTGGACTGTGGTGTGTGTGTATATATATATAAGTATCAGGGCCTGGACTGTGGTGTGTGTGTGTGTATATATAAGTCTCAGGGCCTGGACTGTGGTGTGTGTGTGTGTATATATATAAGTCTCAGGGCATGGACTGTGGTGTGTGTGTGTATATGTATAAGTCTCAGGGCCTGGACTGTGGTGTGTGTGTGTATATATATAAGTCTCAGGGCCTGGACTGTGATGAGTGTGTGTGTATATATAGAAGTCTCAGGGCCTGGACTGTGGTGAGTGTGTATATATATATAAGTCTCAGGGCATGGACTGTGGTGTGTGTGTGTATATATATAAGTCTCAGGGTCTGGACTGTGGTGAGTGTGTGTATATATATAAGTATCAGGGCCTGGACTGTGGTGTGTGTGCGTGTATATATAAGTCTCAGGGCATGGACTGTGGTGTGTGTGTATATATATATAAGTCTCAGGGCCTGGACTGTGGTGTGTGTGTGTATATATAAGTCTCAGGGCCTGGACTGTGGTGTGTGTGTGTATATATATAAGTCTCAGTGCCTGGACTGTGGTGTGTGTGTGTATATATATAAGTCTCAGGGCCTGGACTGTGTTGTGTGTGTATATATATATAAGTCTCAGGGCCTGGACTGTGGTGTGTGTGTATATATATATATATAGGTCTCAGGGCCTGGACTGTGGTGTGTGTGTGTGTATATATATAAGTCTCAGGGCATGGACTGTGGTGTGTGTGTGTGTATATATATAAGTATCAGGGTCTGGACTGTGGTGAGTGTGTGTATATATATAAGTCTCAGGGCATGGACTGTGGTGTGTGTGTGTATATATATAAGTATCAGGGTCTGGACTGTGGTGAGTGTGTGTATATATATAAGTCTCAGGGCATGGACTGTGGTGTGTGTGTGTATATATATAAGTATCAGGGCCTGGACTGTGGTGTGTGTGTGTATATATATAAGTATCAGGGCCTGGACTGTGGTGTGTGTGTATATATATATATAAGTCTCAGGGCCTGGACTGTGGTGTGTGTGTATATATATATAAGTATCAGGGCCTGGACTGTGGTGTGTGTGTGTATATATATAAGTATCAGGGCCTGGACTGTGGTGTGTGTGTGTATATATATAAGTATCAGTGTCTGGACTGTGGTGTGTGTGTATATATATATATAAGTATCAGGGTCTGGACTGTGGTGAGTGTGTGTACATATATAAGTCTCAGGGCATGGACTGTGGTGTGTGTGTGTATATATATAAGTATCAGGGTCTGGACTGTGGTGTGTGTGTGTATATATAAGTCTCAGGGCCTGGACTGTGATGAGTGTGTGTATATATATAAGTCTCAGGGCATGGACTGTGGTGCGTGTGTATGTATATATATAAGTATCAGGGTCTGGACTGTGGTGAGTGTGCGTATATATATAAGTCTCAGGGCATGGACTGTGGTGTGTGTGTGTATATATATAAGTATCAGGGTCTGGACTGTGGTGTGTGTGTATATATATAAGTCTCAGGGCCTGGACTGTGGTGTGTGTGTATATATATATAAGTCTCAGGGCATGGACTGTGGTGTGTGTGTGTGTATATATATAAGTCTCAGGGCATGGACTGTGGTGTGTGTGTGTATATATATAAGTCTCAGGGCATGGACTGTGGTGAGTGTGTGTATATATATAAGTCTCAGGGCCTGGACTGTGGTGTGTGTGTGTGTATATATATAAGTCTCAGGGCCTGGACTGTGGTGTGTGTGTGTATATATATATAAGTCTCAGGGCATGGACTGTGGTGCGTGTGTATGTATATATATAAGTATCTGGGTCTGGACTGTGGTGTGTGTGTGTGTATATATAAGTCTCAGGGCCTGGTCTGTGGTGTGTGTGTGTATATATAAGTCTCAGGGCCTGGACTGTGGTGTGTGTGTGTATATATATAAGTCTCAGTGCCTGGACTGTGGTGTGTGTGTGTATATATATAAGTCTCAGGGCCTGGACTGTGTTGTGTGTGTATATATATATAAGTCTCAGGGCCTGGACTGTGGTGTGTGTGTATATATATATAAGTCTCAGGGCCTGGACTGTGGTGTGTGTGTGTGTATATATATAAGTCTCAGGGCATGGACTGTGGTGTGTGTGTGTGTATATATATAAGTATCAGGGTCTGGACTGTGGTGAGTGTGTGTATATATATAAGTCTCAGGGCATGGACTGTGGTGTGTGTGTGTATATATATAAGTATCAGGGTCTGGACTGTGGTGAGTGTGTGTATATATATAAGTCTCAGGGCATGGACTGTGGTGTGTGTGTGTATATATATAAGTATCAGGGCCTGGACTGTGGTGAGTGTGTTTATATATATAAGTATCAGGGCCTGGACTGTGGTGTGTGTGTATATATATATAAGTCTCAGGGCCTGGACTGTGGTGTGTGTGTATATATATATAAGTATCAGGGCCTGGACTGTGGTGTGTGTGTGTATATATATAAGTATCAGGGCCTGGACTGTGGTGTGTGTGTATATATACATAAGTCTCAGGGCCTGGACTGTGGTGTGTGTGTATATATATATAAGTATCAGGGCCTGGACTGTGGTGTGTGTGTATATATATATAAGTATCAGGGCCTGGACTGTGGTGTGTGTGTGTGTATATATAAGTCTCAGGGCCTGGACTGTGGTGTGTGTGTGTGTATATATATAAGTCTCAGGGCATGGACTGTGGTGTGTGTGTGTATATGTATAAGTCTCAGGGCCTGGACTGTGGTGTGTGTGTGTATATATATAAGTCTCAGGGCCTGGACTGTGATGAGTGTGTGTGTATATATAGAAGTCTCAGGGCCTGGACTGTGGTGAGTGTGTATATATATATAAGTCTCAGGGCATGGACTGTGGTGTGTGTGTGTATATATATAAGTCTCAGGGTCTGGACTGTGGTGAGTGTGTGTATATATATAAGTATCAGGGCCTGGACTGTGGTGTGTGTGCGTGTATATATAAGTCTCAGGGCATGGACTGTGGTGTGTGTGTATATATATATAAGTCTCAGGGCCTGGACTGTGGTGTGTGTGTGTATATATAAGTCTCAGGGCCTGGACTGTGGTGTGTGTGTGTATATATATAAGTCTCAGTGCCTGGACTGTGGTGTGTGTGTGTATATATATAAGTCTCAGGGCCTGGACTGTGTTGTGTGTGTATATATATATAAGTCTCAGGGCCTGGACTGTGGTGTGTGTGTATATATATATATAGGTCTCAGGGCCTGGACTGTGGTGTGTGTGTGTGTATATATATAAGTCTCAGGGCATGGACTGTGGTGTGTGTGTGTGTATATATATAAGTATCAGGGTCTGGACTGTGGTGAGTGTGTGTATATATATAAGTCTCAGGGCATGGACTGTGGTGTGTGTGTGTATATATATAAGTATCAGGGTCTGGACTGTGGTGAGTGTGTGTATATATATAAGTCTCAGGGCATGGACTGTGGTGTGTGTGTGTATATATATAAGTATCAGGGCCTGGACTGTGGTGTGTGTGTGTATATATATAAGTATCAGGGCCTGGACTGTGGTGTGTGTGTATATATATATATAAGTCTCAGGGCCTGGACTGTGGTGTGTGTGTATATATATATAAGTATCAGGGCCTGGACTGTGGTGTGTGTGTGTATATATATAAGTATCAGGGCCTGGACTGTGGTGTGTGTGTATATATATATAAGTCTCAGGGCCTGGACTGTGGTGTGTGTGTATATATATATAAGTATCAGGGCCTGGACTGTGGTGTGTGTGTATATATATATAAGTATCAGGGCCTGGACTGTGGTGTGTGTGTGTGTATATATAAGTCTCAGGGCCTGGACTGTGGTGTGTGTGTGTGTATATATATAAGTCTCAGGGCATGGACTGTGGTGTGTGTGTGTATATGTATAAGTCTCAGGGCCTGGACTGTGGTGTGTGTGTGTATATATATAAGTCTCAGGGCCTGGACTGTGATGAGTGTGTGTGTATATATAGAAGTCTCAGGGCCTGGACTGTGGTGAGTGTGTATATATATATAAGTTTCAGGGCATGGACTGTGGTGTGTGTTTGTATATATATAAGTATCAGGGTCTGGACTGTGGTGAGTGTGTGTATATATATAAGTATCAGGGCCTGGACTGTGGTGTGTGTGTGTGTATATATAAGTCTCAGGGCATGGACTGTGGTGTGTGTGTATATATATATAAGTCTCAGGGCCTGGACTGTGGTGTGAGTGTGTGTATATATAAGTCTCAGGGCCTGGACTGTGGTGTGTGTGTATATATATAAGTCTCAGGGCATGGACTGTGGTGTGTGTGTGTATATATATATAAGTCTCAGGGCATGGACTGTGGTGTGTGTGTGTATATATATAAGTATCAGGGCCTGGACTGTGGTGTGTGTGTGTGTGTATATATATAAGTATCAGGGCCTGGACTGTGGTGTGTGTGTGTATATATATAAGTCTCAGGGCATGGACTGTGGTGTGTGTGTATGTATATATATATATAAGTATCAGGGTCTGGACTGTGGTGAGTGTGTGTATATATATAAGTATCAGGGCATGGACTGTGGTGTGTGTTTATATATATATATAAGTATCAGGGCCTGGACTGTGGTGTGTGTGTGTATATATATATATAAGTCTCAGGGTCTGGACTGTGGTGTGTGTGTGTGTATATATATATAAGTATCAGGGCATGGACTGTGGTGTGTGTGTGTATATATAAGTCTCAGGGTCTGGACTGTGGTGTGTGTGTGTATATATATAAGTCTCAATGTCTGGACTGTGGTGTGTGTGTGTATATATATAAGTCTCAGTGTCTGGACTGTGGTGTGTGTGTATATATATATAAGTCTCAGGGCATGGACTGTGGTGTGTGTGTGTATATATATATAAGTATCAGGGCATGGACTGTGGTGTGTGTGTGTATATATAAGTCACAGGGTCTGGACTGTGGTGTGTGTGTGTATATATATAAGTCTCAGTGTCTGGACTGTGGTGTGTGTGTGTATATATATAAGTCTCAGGGCATGGACTGTGGTGTGTGTGTGTATATATATATAAGTCTCAGGGAATGGACTGTGGTGTGTGTGTGTATATATAAGTCTCAGGGCATGGACTGTGGTGTGTGAGTGTGTGTATATATATAAGTCTCAGGGTCTGGACTGTGGTGTGTGTGTATATATATATAAGTCTCAGGGCATGGACTGTGGTGTGTGTGTGTATATATAAGTCTCAGGGTCTGGACTGTGGTGTGTGTGTGTATATATATAAGTATCAGGGCATGGAGTGTGGTGTTTGTGTGTATATATATAAGTCTCAGGGTCTGGACTGTGGTGTGTGTGTGTGTATATATATAAGTCTCTGGTCCTGGACTGTGGTGTGTGTGTGTATATATAAGTCTCTGTGCCTGGACTGTGGTGTGTGTGTGTATATATATAAGTCTCAGGGCATGGACTGTGGTGTGTGTGTGTGTATATATATAAGTCTCAGGGCATGGACTGTGGTGTGTGTGTATATATATATAAGTATCAGGGCCTGGACTGTGGTGTGTGTGTGTATATATATAAGTATCAGGGCCTGGACTGTGGTGTGTGTGTATATATATATAAGTCTCAGGGCCTGGACTGTGGTGTGTGTGTATATATATATAAGTATCAGGGCCTGGACTGTGGTGTGTGTGTATATATATATAAGTATCAGGACCTGGACTGTGGTGTGTGTGTGTGTATATATAAGTCTCAGGGCCTGGACTGTGGTGTGTGTGTGTGTATATATATAAGTCTCAGGGCATGGACTGTGGTGTGTGTGTGTATATGTATAAGTCTCAGGGCCTGGACTGTGGTGTGTGTGTGTATATATATAAGTCTCAGGGCCTGGACTGTGATGAGTGTGTGTGTATATATAGACGTCTCAGGGCCTGGACTGTGGTGAGTGTGTATATATATATAAGTCTCAGGGCATGGACTGTGGTGTGTGTGTGTATATATATAAGTATCAGGGTCTGGACTGTGGTGAGTGTGTGTATATATATAAGTATCAGGGCCTGGACTGTGGTGTGTGTGTGTGTATATATAAGTCTCAGGGCATGGACTGTGGTGTGTGTGTATATATATATAAGTCTCAGGGCCTGGACTGTGGTGTGAGTGTGTGTATATATAAGTCTCAGGGCCTGGACTGTGGTGTGTGTGTATATATATAAGTCTCAGGGCATGGACTGTGGTGTGTGTGTGTATATATATAAGTCTCAGGGCATGGACTGTGGTGTGTGTGTGTATATATATAAGTATCAGGGCCTGGACTGTGGTGTGTGTGTGTGTGTGTATATATAAGTATCAGGGCCTGGACTGTGGTGTGTGTGTGTATATATATAAGTCTCAGGGCATGGACTGTGGTGTGTGTGTATGTATATATATATATAAGTATCAGGGTCTGGACTGTGGTGAGTGTGTGTATATATATAAGTATCAGGGCATGGACTGTGGTGTGTGTTTATATATATATAAGTATCAGGGCCTGGACTGTGGTGTGTGTGTGTATATATATATAAGTCTCAGGGTCTGGACTGTGGTGTGTGTGTGTGTATATATATATAAGTATCAGGGCATGGACTGTGGTGTGTGTGTGTATATATAAGTCTCAGGGTCTGGACTGTGGTGTGTGTGTGTATATATATAAGTCTCAATGTCTGGACTGTGGTGTGTGTGTGTATATATATAAGTCTCAGTGTCTGGACTGTGGTGTGTGTGTATATATATAAGTCTCAGGGCATGGACTGTGGTGTGTGTGTGTATATATATATAAGTATCAGGGCATGGACTGTGGTGTGTGTGTGTATATATAAGTCACAGGGTCTGGACTGTGGTGTGTGTGTGTATATATATAAGTCTCAGTGTCTGGACTGTGGTGTGTGTGTGTATATATATAAGTCTCAGGGCATGGACTGTGGTGTGTGTGTGTATATATATATAAGTCTCAGGGCATGGACTGTGGTGTGTGTGTGTATATATAAGTCTCAGGGCATGGACTGTGGTGTGTGAGTGTGTGTATATATATAAGTCTCAGGGTCTGGACTGTGGTGTGTGTGTGTATATATATATAAGTCTCAGGGCATGGACTGTGGTGTGTGTGTGTATATATAAGTCTCAGGGTCTGGACTGTGGTGTGTGTGTGTATATATATAAGTATCAGGGCATGGAGTGTGGTGTTTGTGTGTATATATATAAGTCTCAGGGTCTGGACTGTGGTGTGTGTGTGTGTATATATATAAGTCTCTGGTCCTGGACTGTGGTGTGTGTGTGTATATATAAGTCTCTGTGCCTGGACTGTGGTGTGTGTGTGTATATATATAAGTCTCAGGGCATGGACTGTGGTGTGTGTGTGTGTATATATATAAGTCTCAGGGCATGGACTGTGGTGTGTGTGTGTGTATATATATAAGTCTCAGGTTCTGGACTGTGGTGTGTGTGTGTGTATATATATAAGTCTCAGGGCATGGACTGTGGTGTGTGTGTGTATATATATAAGTCTCAGGGCATGGACTGTGGTGTGTGAGTGTGTGTATATATATAAGTCTCAGGGTCTGGACTGTGGTGTGTGTGTGTATATATATAAGTCTCAGGGCATGGACTGTGGTGTGTGTGTATATATATATATATAAGTCTCAGGGCATGGACTGTGGTGTGTGTGTGTATATATATAAGTATCAGGGCATGGACTGTGGTGTGTGTGTCTATATATAAGTCACAGGGTCTGGACTGTGGTGTGTGTGTGTATATATATAAGTCTCAGTGTCTGGACTGTGGTGTGTGTGTGTATATATATAAGTCTCAGGGCATGGACTGTGGTGTGTGTGTGTATATATATATAAGTCTCAGGGCATGGACACTGGTGTGTGTGTGTATATATAAGTCTCAGGGCATGGACTGTGGTGTGTGAGTGTGTGTATATATATAAGTCTCAGGGTCTGGACTGTGGTGTGTGTGTGTATATATATATAAGTCTCAGGGCATGGACTGTGGTGTGTGTGTGTATATATAAGTCTCAGGGTCTGGACTGTGGTGTGTGTGTGTATATATATAAGTATCAGGGCATGGAGTGTGGTGTTTGTGTGTATATATATAAGTCTCAGGGTCTGGACTGTGGTGTGTGTGTGTGTATATATATAAGTCTCTGGTCCTGGACTGTGGTGTGTGTGTGTATATATAAGTCTCTGTGCCTGGACTGTGGTGTGTGTGTGTATATATATAAGTCTCAGGGCATGGACTGTGGTGTGTGTGTGTGTATATATATAAGTCTCAGGGCATGGACTGTGGTGTGTGTGTGTATATATATAAGTCTCAGGTTCTGGACTGTGGTGTGTGTGTGTGTATATATATAAGTCTCAGGGCATGGACTGTGGTGTGTGTGTGTATATATATAAGTCTCAGGGCATGGACTGTGGTGTGTGAGTGTGTGTATATATATAAGTCTCAGGGTCTGGACTGTGGTGTGTGTGTGTATATATATAAGTCTCAGGGCATGGACTGTGGTGTGTGTGTGTATATATATATATAAGTCTCAGGGCATGGACTGTGGTGTGTGTGTGTATATATATATAAGTATCAGGGTCTGGACTGTGGTGAGTGTGTGTATATATATAAGTCTCAGGGCATGGACTGTGGTGCGTGTGTATGTATATATATAAGTAGCAGGGTCTGGACTGTGGTGAGTGTGTGTATATATATAAGTCTCAGGGCATGGACTGTGGTGTGTGTGTGTATATATATAAGTATCAGGGTCTGGACTGTGGTGAGTGTGTGTATATATATAAGTATCAGGGCATGGACTGTGGTGTGTGTGTGTATATATAAGTCTCAGGGCATGGACTGTGGTGTGTGTGTGTGTATATATATATAAGTATCAGGGCATGGACTGTGGTGTGTGTGTGTATATATAAGTCTCAGGGTCTGGACTGTGGTGTGTGTGTGTATATATATAAGTCTCAGTGTCTGGACTGTGGTGTGTGTGTGTATATATATAAGTCTCAGTGTCTGGACTGTGGTGTGTGTGTGTATATATATAAGTCTCAGGGCATGGACTGTGGTGTGTGTGTGTATATATATATAAGTATCAGGGCATGGACTGTGGTGTGTGTGTGTATATATAAGTCTCAGGGTCTGGACTGTGGTGTGTGTGTGTATATATATAAGTCTCAGTGTCTGGACTGTGGTGTGTGTGTGTATATATATAAGTCTCAGGGCATGGACTGTGGTGTGTGTGTGTATATATATATAAGTCTCAGGGCATGGACTGTGGTGTGTGTGTGTATATATAAGTCTCAGGGCATGGACTGTGGTGTGTGAGTGTGTGTATATATATAAGTCTCAGGGTCTGGACTGTGGTGTGTGTGTGTATATATATATAAGTCTCAGGGCATGGACTGTGGTGTGTGTGTGTGTATATAAGTCTCAGGGTCTGGACTGTGGTGTGTGTGTGTATATATATAAGTATCAGGGCATGGACTGTGGTGTTTGTGTGTATATATATAAGTCTCAGGGTCTGGACTGTGGTGTGTGTGTATATGTATATAAGTATCAGGGCATGGACTGTGGTGTTTGTGTGTATATATATAAGTCTCAGGGTCTGGACTGTGGTGTGTGTGTGTGTATATATATAAGTCTCTGGTCCTGGACTGTGGTGTGTGTGTGTATATATAAGTCTCTGTGCCTGGACTGTGGTGTGTGTGTGTATATATATAAGTCTCAGGGCATGGACTGTGGTGTGTGTGTGTGTATATATATAAGTCTCAGGGCATGGACTGTGGTGTGTGTGTGTATATATATAAGTCTCAGGGTCTGGACTGTGGTGTGTGTGTGTATATATATAAGTCTCAGGGCATGGACTGTGGTGTGTGTGTGTATATATATAAGTCTCAGGGCCTGGATGGTGGTGTGTGTGTATATATATATAAGTCTCAGGGTCTGGACTGTGGTGTGTGTGTGTATATATATAAGTCTCAGGGTCTGGACTGTGGTGTGTGTGTGTATATATATAAGTCTCAGGGCATGGACTGTGGTGTGTGTGTGTATATATATAAGTCTCAGGGCCTGGACTGTGGTGTGTGTGTATATATATAAGTCTCAGGGCCTGGACTGTGGTGTGTGTGTGTATATATATATAAGTCTCTGGGCCTGGACTGTGGTGTGTGTGTGTATATATAAGTCTCTGGGCCTGGACTGTGGTGTGTGTGTGTATATATATAAGTCTCAGGGCATGGACTGTGGTGTGTGTGTGTATATATAAGTCTCTGTGCCTGGACTGTGGTGTGTGTGTGTATATATATAAGTCTCTGTGCCTGGACTGTGGTGTGTGTGTGTATATATATAAGTCTCAGGGTCTGGACTGTGGTGTGTGTGTATATATATATAAGTCTCTGGGCCTGGACTGTGGTGTGTGTGTGGAAATATAAGTCTCTGTGCCTGGACTGTGGTGTGTGTGTGTATATATATAAGTCTCTGTGCCTGGACTGTGGTGTGTGTGTATATATATATAAGTCTCAGGGCCTGGACTGTGGTGTGTGTGTGTGTATATATATAAGTCTCAGGGCATGGAGTGTGGTGTGTGTGTGTATATATATATAAGTCTCAGGGCCTGGACTGTGGTGTGTGTGTGTGTGTATATATATAAGTATCAGGGCCTGGACTGTGGTGTGTGTGTGTATATATATAAGTCTCAGGGCATGGACTGTGGTGTGTGTGTATGTATATATATATATAAGTATCAGGGTCTGGACTGTGGTGAGTGTGTGTATATATATAAGTATCAGGGCATGGACTGTGGTGTGTGTTTATATATATATAAGTATCAGGGCCTGGACTGTGGTGTGTGTGTGTATATATATATAAGTCTCAGGGTCTGGACTGTGGTGTGTGTGTGTGTATATATATATAAGTATCAGGGCATGGACTGTGGTGTGTGTGTGTATATATAAGTCTCAATGTCTGGACTGTGGTGTGTGTGTGTATATATATAAGTCTCAGTGTCTGGACTGTGGTGTGTGTGTATATATATAAGTCTCAGGGCATGGACTGTGGTGTGTGTGTGTATATATATATAAGTATCAGGGCATGGACTGTGGTGTGTGTGTGTATATATAAGTCACAGGGTCTGGACTGTGGTGTGTGTGTGTATATATATAAGTCTCAGTGTCTGGACTGTGGTGTGTGTGTGTATATATATAAGTCTCAGGGCATGGACTGTGGTGTGTGTGTGTATATATATATAAGTCTCAGGGCATGGACTGTGGTGTGTGTGTGTATATATAAGTCTCAGGGCATGGACTGTGGTGTGTGAGTGTGTGTATATATATAAGTCTCAGGGTCTGGACTGTGGTGTGTGTGTGTATATATATATAAGTCTCAGGGCATGGACTGTGGTGTGTGTGTGTATATATAAGTCTCAGGGTCTGGACTGTGGTGTGTGTGTGTATATATATAAGTATCAGGGCATGGAGTGTGGTGTTTGTGTGTATATATATAAGTCTCAGGGTCTGGACTGTGGTGTGTGTGTGTGTATATATATAAGTCTCTGGTCCTGGACTGTGATGTGTGTGTGTATATATAAGTCTCTGTGCCTGGACTGTGGTGTGTGTGTGTATATATATAAGTCTCAGGGCATGGACTGTGGTGTGTGTGTGTGTATATATATAAGTCTCAGGGCATGGACTGTGGTGTGTGTGTGTGTATATATATAAGTCTCAGGTTCTGGACTGTGGTGTGTGTGTGTGTATATATATAAGTCTCGGGCATGGACTGTGGTGTGTGTGTGTATATATATAAGTCTCAGGGCATGGACTGTGGTGTGTGAGTGTGTGTATATATATAAGTCTCAGGGTCTGGACTGTGGTGTGTGTGTGTATATATATAAGTCTCAGGGCATGGACTGTGGTGTGTGTGTGTATATATATATATAAGTCTCAGGGCATGGACTGTGGTGTGTGTGTGTATATATATAAGTATCAGGGTCTGGACTGTGGTGAGTGTGTGTATATATATAAGTCTCAGGGCATGGACTGTGGTGCGTGTGTATGTATATATATAAGTAGCAGGGTCTAGACTGTGGTGAGTGTGTGTATATATATAAGTCTCAGGGCATGGACTGTGGTGTGTGTGTGTATATATATAAGTATCAGGGTCTGGACTGTGGTGAGTGTGTGTATATATATAAGTATCAGGGCATGGACTGTGGTGTGTGTGTGTATATATAAGTCTCAGGGCATGGACTGTGGTGTGTGTGTGTGTATATATATATAAGTATCAGGGCATGGACTGTGGTGTGTGTGTGTATATATAAGTCTCAGGGTCTGGACTGTGGTGTGTGTGTGTATATATATAAGTCTCAGTGTCTGGACTGTGGTGTGTGTGTGTATATATATAAGTCTCAGGGCATGGACTGTGGTGTGTGTGTGTATATATATATAAGTATCAGGGCATGGACTGTGGTGTGTGTGTGTATATATAAGTCTCAGGGTCTGGACTGTGGTGTGTGTGTGTATATATATAAGTCTCAGTGTCTGGACTGTGGTGTGTGTGTGTATATATATAAGTCTCAGGGCATGGACTGTGGTGTGTGTGTGTATATATATATAAGTCTCAGGGCATGGACTGTGGTGTGTGTGTGTATATATAAGTCTCAGGGCATGGACTGTGGTGTGTGAGTGTGTGTATATATATAAGTCTCAGGGTCTGGACTGTGGTGTGTGTGTGTATATATATATATAAGTCTCAGGGCATGGACTGTGGTGTGTGTGTGTATATAAGTCTCAGGGTCTGGACTGTGGTGTGTGTGTGTATATATATAAGTATCAGGGCATGGACTGTGGTGTTTGTGTGTATATATATAAGTCTCAGGGTCTGGACTGTGGTGTGTGTGTATATGTATATAAGTATCAGGGCATGGACTGTGGTGTTTGTGTGTATATATATAAGTCTCAGGGTCTGGACTGTGGTGTGTGTGTGTGTATATATATAAGTCTCTGGTCCTGGACTGTGGTGTGTGTGTGTATATATAAGTCTCTGTGCCTGGACTGTGGTGTGTGTGTGTATATATATAAGTCTCAGGGCATGGACTGTGGTGTGTGTGTGTGTATATATATAAGTCTCAGGGCATGGACTGTGGTGTGTGTGTGTATATATATAAGTCTCAGGGTCTGGACTGTGGTGTGTGTGTGTATATATATAAGTCTCAGGGCATGGACTGTGGTGTGTGTGTGTATATATATAAGTCTCAGGGCCTGGATGGTGGTGTGTGTGTGTATATATATAAGTCTCAGGGTCTGGACTGTGGTGTGTGTGTGTATATATATAAGTCTCAGGGTCTGGACTGTGGTGTGTGTGTGTATATATATAAGTCTCAGGGCATGGACTGTGGTGTGTGTGTGTATATATATAAGTCTCAGGGCCTGGACTGTGGTGTGTGTGTATATATATAAGTCTCAGTGCCTGGACTGTGGTGTGTGTGTGTATATATATATAAGTCTCTGGGCCTGGACTGTGGTGTGTGTGTGTATATATAAGTCTCTGGGCCTGGACTGTGGTGTGTGTGTGTATATATATAAGTCTCAGGGCATGGACTGTGGTGTGTGTGTGTATATATAAGTCTCTGTGCCTGGACTGTGGTGTGTGTGTGTATATATATAAGTCTCTGTGCCTGGACTGTGGTGTGTGTGTGTATATATATAAGTCTCAGGGTCTGGACTGTGGTGTGTGTGTATATATATATAAGTCTCTGGGCCTGGACTGTGGTGTGTGTGTGGAAATATAAGTCTCTGTGCCTGGACTGTGGTGTGTGTGTGTATATATATAAGTCTCTGTGCCTGGACTGTGGTGTGTGTGTGTTTATATATAAGTCTCAGGGTCTGGACTGTGGTGTGTGTGTATATATATATAAGTATCAGGGCATGGACTGTGGTGTTTGTGTGTATATATATAAGTCTCAGGGTCTGGACTGTGGTGTGTGTGTGTGTATATATATAAGTCTCTGGTCCTGGACTGTGGTGTGTGTGTGTATATATAAGTCTCTGTGCCTGGACTGTGGTGTGTGTGTGTATATATATAAGTCTCAGGGCATGGACTGTGGTGTGTGTGTGTGTATATATATAAGTCTCAGGGCATGGACTGTGGTGTGTGTGTGTATATATATAAGTCTCAGGGTCTGGACTGTGGTGTGTGTGTGTATATATATAAGTCTCAGGGCATGGACTGTGGTGTGTGTGTGTATATATACAAGTCTCAGGGCCTGGACTGTGGTGTGTGTGTATATATATATAAGTCTCAGGGTCTGGACTGTGGTGTGTGTGTGTATATATATAAGTCTCAGGGTCTGGACTGTGGTGTGTGTGTGTATATATATAAGTCTCAGGGCATGGACTGTGGTGTGTGTGTGTATATATATAAGTCTCAGGGCCTGGACTGTGGTGTGTGTGTATATATATAAGTCTCAGGGCCTGGACTGTGGTGTGTGTGTGTATATATATATAAGTCTCTGGGCCTGGACTGTGGTGTGTGTGTGTATATATAAGTCTCTGTGCCTGGACTGTGGTGTGTGTGTATATATATAAGTCTCTGGGCCTGGACTGTGGTGTGTGTGTGTATATATAAGTCTCTGTGCCTGGACTGTGGTGTGTGTGTGTATATATATAAGTTTCAGTACCTGGACTGTAGTGTGTGTGTGTATATATATAAGTCTCAGGGCCTGGACTGTGGTGTGTGTGTGTGTATATATATAAGTCTCAGGGCCTGGACTGTGGTGTGTGTGTGTGTATATATATATAAGTCTCAGTGCATGGACTGTGGTGTGTGTGTGTGTATATATATAAGTATCAGGGCATGGACTGTGGTGTTTGTGTGTATATATATAAGTCTCAGGGTCTGGACTGTGGTGTGTGTGTATATATATATAAGTATCAGGGCATGGACTGTGGTGTTTGTGTGTATATATATAAGTCTCAGGGTCTGGACTGTGGTGTGTGTGTGTATATATATAAGTCTCAGGGTCTAGACTGTGGTGTGTGTGTATATATATATAAGTATCAGGGCATGGACTGTGGTGTTTGTGTGTATATATATAAGTCTCAGGGTCTGGACTGTAGTGTGTGTGTGTATATATATAAGTCTCAGGGCCTGGACTGTGGTGTGTGTGTGTATATATATAAGTCTCAGGGCCTGGACTGTGGTGTGTGTGTGTGTATATATATAAGTCTCAGGGCCTGGACTGTGGTGTGTGTGTGTATATATATATGTCTCAGGGCATGGACTGTGGTGTGTGTGTGTGTATATATATAAGTATCAGGGCATGGACTGTGGTGTTTGTGTGTATATATATAAGTCTCAGGGTCTGGACTGTGGTGTGTGTGTATATATATATAAGTCTCTGGGCCTGGACTGTGGTGTGTGTGTATATATATAAGTCTCTGTGCCTGGACTGTGGTGTGTGTGTGTATATATATAAGTCTCAGGGCCTGGACTGTGGTGTGTGTGATTATATATATAAGTCTCAGGGCATGGACTGTGGTGTGTGTGTATATATATATAAGTCTCAGGGCCTGGACTGTGGTGTGTGTGTGCATATATATAAGTCTCAGGGCATGGACTGTGGTGAGTGTGTGTGTATATATAAGTCTCAGGGTCTGGACTGTGGTGTGTGTGTATATATATATAAGTCTCAGGGTCTGGACTGTGGTGTGTGTGTATATATATATAAGTCTCAGGGCCTTGACTGTGGTGTGTGTGTGTATATATATAAGTCTCAGGGCATGGACTGTGGTGAGTGTGTGTGTATATATAAGTCTCTGTGCCTGGACTGTGGTGTGTGTGTGTATATATATATAAGTCTCAGGGCCTGGACTGTGGTGTGTGTGTGTGTATATATAAGTCTCAGGGTATGGACTGTGGTGAGTGTGTGTATATATATAAGTCTCAGGGCATGGACTGTGGTGAGTGTGTGTGTATATATATAAGTCTCAGGGCATGGACTGTGGTGAGTGTGTGTATATATATAAGTCTCAGGGCATGGACTGTGGTGTGTTTGTGTGTATATATATAAGTCTCAGGGCATGGACTGTGGTGTCTGTGTGTATATATATATAAGTCTCAGGGCATGGACTGTGGTGAGTGTGTGTGTATATATATAAGTCTCAGGGCCTGGACTGTGGTGTGTGTGTGTATATATATAAGTCTCTGTGCCTGGACTGTGGTGTTTGTGTGTATATATAAGTCTCAGGGCCTGGACACTGGTGTGTGTATGTATAAAGATAAGTCTCTGTGCCTGGACTGTGGTGTGTGTGTGTATATATAAGTCTCAGGGCCTGGACTGTGGTGTGTGTATGTATATATATAAGTCTCAGGGCATGGACTGTGGTGAGTGTGTGTGTATATATAAGTCTCAGGGCCTGGACTGTGGTGTGTGTGTGTATATATAAGTCTCAGGGCCTGGTCTGTGGTGTGTGTGTGTATATATATATATAAGTCTCAGGGCCTGGACTGTGGTGTGTGTGTATATATATATATAAGTCTCAGGGCATGGACTGTGGTGTGTGTGTGTATATATGTAAGTCTCAGGGCCTGGACTGTGGTGTGTGTATATATATATATAAGTCTCAGGGCCTGGACTGTGGTGTGTGTGTGTGTATATATGTAAGTCTCAGGGCCTGGACTGTGGTGTGTGTGTGTATATATATAAGTCTCTGGGCCTGGACTGTGGTGTGTGTCTGTATATATATAAGTCTCTGTGCCTGGACTGTGGTGTTTGTGTGTGTATATATAAGTCTCAGGGCCTGGACTGTGGTGTGTGTGTGTATATATATAAGTATCAGGGTCTGGACTGTGGTGAGTGTGTGTGTATATATAAGTCTCAGGGCCTGGACTGTGGTGTGTGTGTGTATATATAAGTCTCAGGGCCTGGTCTGTGGTGTGTGTGTGTATATATAAGTCTCAGGGCCTGGACTGTGGTGTGTGTGTGTATATATATAAGTCTCAGGGCATGGACTGTGGTGAGTGTGTGTGTATATATAAGTCTCAGGGCCTGGACTGTGGTGTGTGTGTGTATATATATAAGTCTCTGTGCCTGGACTGTGGTGTTTGTGTGTATATATATAAGTCTCAGGGCATGGACTGTGGTGTTTGTGTGTATATATATAAGTCTCAGGGCATGGACTGAGGTGTGTGCGTGTATATATATAAGTCTCAGGGCATGGACTGTGGTGTTTGTGTGTATATATATAAGTCTCAGGGCATGGACTGTGGTGTGTGCGTGTATATATATAAGTCTCAGGGCCTGGACTGTGGTGTGTGTGTGTATATATAAGTCTCAGGGCCTTGACTGTGGTGTTTGTGTGTATATATGTAAGTCTCAGGGCATGGACTGTGGTGTGTGCGTGTATATATATAAGTCTCAGGGCATGGACTGTGGTGAGTGTATGTATATATATAAGTCTCAGGGCCTGGACTGTGGTGTGTGTGTATATATATAAGTCTCAGGGCATGGACTGTGGTGTGTGTGTATGTATATATATATAAGTCTCAGGGCCTGGACTGTGGTGTGTGTGTGTATATATATAAGTCTCAGGGCCTGGACTGTGGTGTGTGTGTGTGTATATATATAAGTCTCAGGGTCTGGACTGTGGTGTGTGTGTGTGTATATATATAAGTCTCAGGGCATGGACTGTGGTGTGTGTGTGTATATATATATAAGTCTCAGTGCCTGGACTGTGGTGTGTGTGTGTATATATATAAGTCTCAGGGCCTGGACTGTGGTGTGTGTGTATATATATAAGTCTCAGGGCCTGGACTGTGGTGTGTGTGTGTGTATATATATAAGTCTCAGGGCCTGGACTGTGGTGTGTGTGTGTGTATATATATAAGTCTCAGGGTCTGGACTGTGGTGAGTGTGTATATATATATATAAGTCTCAGGGTCTGGACTGTGGTGTGTGTGTGTATATATATAAGTCTCAGGGCCTGGACTGTGGTGTGTGTGTATATATATAAGTCTCAGGGCCTGGACTGTGGTGTGTGTGTATATATATAAGTCTCAGGGCCTGGACTGTGGTGTGTGTGTGTGTATATATATAAGTCTCAGGGTCTGGACTGTGGTGTGTGTGTGTGTATATATATAAGTCTCAGGGCCTGGACTGTGGTGTATGTGTGTATATATATAAGTCTCAGGGCATGGAATGTGGTGTGTGTGTATATATATAAGTCTCAGGGCATGGACTGTGGTGTGTGTGTATATATATAAGTCTCAGGGCATGGACTGTGGTGTGTGTGTATGTATATATATATAAGTCTCAGGGCCTGGAATGTGGTGTGTGTGTGTATATATATAAGTCTCAGGGCCTGGACTGTGGTGTGTGTGTGTGTATATATATAAGTCTCAGGGTCTGGACTGTGGTGTGTGTGTGTGTATATATATAAGTCTCAGGGCCTGCACTGTGGTGTATGTGTGTATATATATAAGTCTCAGGGCCTGGACTGTGGTGTGTGTGTGTGTATATATATAAGTCTCAGGGTCTGGACTGTGGTGTGTGTGTGTATATATATATAAGTCTCAGGGCCTGGACTGTGGTGTGTGTGTGTGTATATATATAAGTCTCAGGGCCTGGACTGTGGTGTGTGTGTGTATATATATAAGTCTCAGGGTCTGGACTGTGGTGTGTGTGTGTATATATATAAGTCTCAGGGCCTGGACTGTGGTGTGTGTGTGTGTATATATATAAGTCTCAGGGCCTGGACTGTGGTGTGTGTGTGTATATATATAAGTCTCAGGGCCTGGACTGTGGTGTCTGTGTGTATATATATAAGTCTCAGGGTCTGGACTGTGGTGAGTGTGTGTATATATATAAGTCTCAGGGCATGGACTGTGGTGTGTGTGTATGTATATATATAAGTCTCAGGGCCTGGACTGTGGTGTGTGTGTATATATATAAGTCTCAGGGCCTGGACTGTGGTGTGTGTGTGTGTATATATAAGTCTCAGGGCATGGACTGTGGTGTGTGTGTATATATATATAAGTCTCAGGGCCTGGACTGTGGTGTGTGTGTGTATATATATAAGTCTCAGGGCCTGGACTGTGGTGTGTGTGTGTGTATATATATAAGTCTCAGGGTCTGGACTGTGGTGTGTGTGTGTGTATATATATAAGTCTCAGGGCATGGACTGTGGTGTGTGTGTGTATATATATATAAGTCTCAGTGCCTGGACTGTGGTGTGTGTGTGTATATATATAAGTCTCAGGGCCTGGACTGTGGTGTGTGTGTATATATATAAGTCTCAGGGCCTGGACTGTGGTGTGTGTGTGTGTATATATATAAGTCTCAGGGCCTGGACTGTGGTGTGTGTGTGTGTATATATATAAGTCTCAGGGTCTGGACTGTGGTGAGTGTGTATATATATATATAAGTCTCAGGGTCTGGACTGTGGTGTGTGTGTATATATATATATAAGTCTCAGGGCCTGGACTGTGGTGTGTGTGTATATATATAAGTCTCAGGGCCTGGACTGTGGTGTGTGTGTATATATATAAGTCTCAGGGCCTGGACTGTGGTGTGTGTGTGTGTATATATATAAGTCTCAGGGTCTGGACTGTGGTGTGTGTGTGTGTATATATATAAGTCTCAGGGCCTGGACTGTGGTGTATGTGTGTATATATATAAGTCTCAGGGCATGGAATGTGGTGTGTGTGTATATATATAAGTCTCAGGGCATGGACTGTGGTGTGTGTGTATATATATAAGTCTCAGGGCATGGACTGTGGTGTGTGTGTATGTATATATATATAAGTCTCAGGGCCTGGACTGTGGTGTGTGTGTGTATATATATAAGTCTCAGGGCCTGGACTGTGGTGTGTGTGTGTGTATATATATAAGTCTCAGGGTCTGGACTGTGGTGTGTGTGTGTGTATATATATAAGTCTCAGGGCCTGCACTGTGGTGTATGTGTGTATATATATAAGTCTCAGGGCCTGGACTGTGGTGTGTGTGTGTGTATATATATAAGTCTCAGGGTCTGGACTGTGGTGTGTGTGTGTATATATATATAAGTCTCAGGGCCTGGACTGTGGTGTGTGTGTGTGTATATATATAAGTCTCAGGGCCTGGACTGTGGTGTGTGTGTGTATATATATAAGTCTCAGGGTCTGGACTGTGGTGTGTGTGTGTATATATATATAAGTCTCAGGGCCTGGACTGTGGTGTGTGTGTGTGTATATATATAAGTCTCAGGGCCTGGACTGTGGTGTGTGTGTGTATATATATAAATCTCAGTGCCTGGACTGTGGTGTCTGTGTGTATATATATAAGTCTCAGGGTCTGGACTGTGGTGAGTGTGTGTATATATATAAGTCTCAGGGCATGGACTGTGGTGTGTGTGTATGTATATATATAAGTCTCAGGGCCTGGACTGTGGTGTGTGTGTATTTCTATAAGTCTCAGGGCCTGGACTGTGGTGTGTGTGTGTGTATATATAAGTCTCAGGGCATGGACTGTGGTGTGTGTGTATATATATATAAGTCTCAGGGCCTGGACTGTGGTGTGTGTATATATATAAGTCTCAGGGCCTGGACTGTGGTGTGTGTGTGTGTATATATATAAGTCTCAGGGCCTGGACTGTGGTGTGTGTGTGTGTATATATATAAGTCTCAGGGCCTGGACTGTGGTGTGTGTGTGTGTATATATATAAGTCTCAGGGCCTGGACTGTGGTGTGTGTGTGTGTGTATATATATAAGTCTCAGGTCATGGACTGTGGTGTGCGTGTGTGTATATATATAAGTCTCAGGGCCTGGACTGTGGTGTGTGTGTGTATATATATATAAGTCTCAGGGCCTGGACTGTGGTGTGTGTGTGTGTATATATATAAGTCTCAGGGCCTGGACTGTGGTGTGTGTGTGTGTATATATATAAGTCTCAGGGCCTGGACTGTGGTGTGTGTGTGTATATATAAGTATCAGGGCCTGGACTGTGGTGTGTGTGTGTATATATATAAGTCTCAGGGCCTGGACTGTGGTGTGTGTGTGTATATATATATAAGTCTCAGGGCCTGGACTGTGGTGTGTGTGTGTGTATATATATAAGTCTCAGGGCCTGGACTGTGGTGTGTGTGTGTATATATATATAAGTCTCAGGGCCTGGACTGTGGTGTGTGTGTGTATATATAAGTCTCAGGGCCTGGACTGTGGTGTGTGTGTGTATATATATATAAGTCTCAGTGTCTGGGCTGTGGTGAGTGTGTGTATATATATATAAGTCTCAGGGCCTGGACTGTGGTGTGTGTGTGTGTATATATATAAGTCTCAGGGCCTGGACTGTGGTGTGTGTGTGTGTATATATAAGTCTCAGGGCCTGGACTGTGGTGTGTGTGTGTAAATATAATTATCAGGGCCTGGACTGTGGTGTGTGTGTATATATATATAAGTCTCAGGGCCTGGACTGTGGTGTGTGTGTGTGTATATATATAAGTCTCTGGGCCTGGACTGTGGTGTGTGTGTATGTATATATATATACATAAGTCTCAGGGCCTGGACTGTGCTTTGTGTGTGTATATATATAAGTCTCAGGGCCTGGACTGTGGTGTGAGTGTATATATATATATATATATAAGTCTCAGGGCCTGGACTGTGGTGTTTGTGTATATATATATAAGTCTCTGGGCCTGGACTGTGGTGTGTGTGTATGTATATATA
>NW_027142342.1:2053447-2055947 GCF_036365525.1 Heterodontus francisci
GTATATATATAATCTCAGGGCCTGGACTGTGGTGTGTGTGTGTATATATATATAAGTCTCTGGGCCTGGACTGTGGTGTGTGTGTGTATATATATATAAGTCTCTGGGCCTGGACTGTGGTGTGTGTGTGTATATATATATAAGTCTCTGGGCCTGGACTGTGGTGTGTGTGTGTATATATATATAAGTCTCTGGGCCTGGACTGTGGTGAGTGTGTGTATAAATATAAGTCTCAGGGTCTGGACTGTGGTGTGTGTGTGTATATATATAAGTCTCTGGGCCTGGACTGTGGTGTGTGTGTGTATATATATATAAGTCTCAGGGCCTGCACTGTGGTGAGTGTGTGTGTATATATATAAGTCTCAGGGCCTGGACTGTGGTGTGTGTGTGTATATATATAAGTCTCTGGGCCTGGACTGTGGTGTGTGTGTGTATATATATATAAGTCTCTGGGCCTGGACTGTGGTGTGTGTGTGTGTATATATATAAGTCTCAGGGCCTGGACTGTGGTGTGTGTGTGTGTATATATATATGTCTCTGGGCCTGGACTGTGGTGTGTGTGTGTATATATATAAGTCTCAGGGCCTGGACTGTGGTGTGTGTGTGTATATATATAAGTCTCAGGGCCTGGACTGTGGTGTGTGTGTGTGTGTATATATATAAGTCTCAGGGCCTGGACTGTGGTGTGTGTGTGTGTGTGTGTGTATATATAAGTCTCAGGGCCTGGACTGTGGTGTGTGTGTGTGTATATATATAAGTCTCAGGGCCTGGACTGTGGTGTGTGTGTGTGTATATATATATGTCTCTGGGCCTGGACTGTGGTGTGTGTGTGTATATATATAAGTCTCAGGGCCTGGACTGTGGTGTGTGTGTGTATATATATAAGTCTCAGGGCCTGGACTGTGGTGTGTGTGTGTGTGTATATATATAAGTCTCAGGGCCTGGACTGTGGTGTGTGTGTGTGTGTATATATATAAGTCTCAGGGCCTGGACTGTGGTGTGTGTGTGTATATATATAAGTCTCAGGGCCTGGACTGTGGTGTGTGTGTGTGTATATATATAAGTCTCAGGGCCTGGACTGTGGTGTGTGTGTGTATATATATATATATATATATATATGTCTCAGGGTCTGGACTGTGGTGTGTGTGTGTATATATATAAGTCTCAGGGCCTGGACTGTGGTGAGTGTGTGTATATATATATAAGTCTCAGGGCCTGGACTGTGGTGTGTGTGTGTGTATATATATAAGTCTCAGGGCCTGGACTGTGGTGTGTGTGTGTATATATATATAAGTCTCAGGGCCTGGACTGTGGTGTGTGTGTGTGTGTATATATATATGTCTCAGGGCCTGGACTGTGGTGAGTGTGTGTATATATATATATATATGTCTCAGGGTCAGGACTGTGGTGTGTGTGTGTATATATATAAGTCTCAGGGCCTGGACTGTGGTGAGTGTGTGTATATATATATAAGTCTCAGGGCCTGGACTGTGGTGAGTGTGTGTATATATATATAAGTCTCAGGGCCTGGACTGTGGTGTGTGTGTGTGTATATATATAATCTCAGGGCCTGGACTGTGGTGTGTGTGTGTATATATATATAAGTCTCTGGGCCTGGACTGTGGTGTGTGTGTGTATATATATATAAGTCTCTGGGCCTGGACTGTGGTGTGTGTGTGTATATATATATATAAGTCTCAGGGCCTGGACTGTGGTGTGTGTGTGTGTATATATATATGTCTCTGGGCCTGGACTGTGGTGTGTGTGTGTATATATATAAGTCTCAGGGCCTGGACTGTGGTGTGTGTGTGTATATATATAAGTCTCAGGGCCTGGACTGTGGTGTGTGTGTGTGCGTATATATATAAGTCTCAGGGCCTGGACTGTGGTGTGTGTGTGTGTGTGTATATATATAAGTCTCAGGGCCTGGACTGTGGTGTGTGTGTGTGTGTATATATATAAGTCTCAGGGCCTGGACTGTGGTGTGTGTGTGTGTATATATATAAGTCTCAGGGCCTGGACTGTGGTGTGTGTGTGTATATATATATATATATATGTCTCTGGGCCTGGACTGTGGTGTGTGTGTGTATATATATAAGTCTCAGGGCCTGGACTGTGGTGTGTGTGTGTATATATATAAGTCTCTGGGCCTGGACTGTGGTGTGTGTGTGTATATATATATAAGTCTCAGGGCCTGCACTGTGGTGAGTGTGTGTGTATATATATAAGTCTCAGGGCATGGACTGTGGTGTGTGTGTGTATATATATAAGTCTCAGGGCCTGGACTGTGGTGAGTGTGTGTATATATATATAAGTCTCAGGGCCTGGACTGTGGTGTGTGTGTGTGTATATATATAAGTCTCAGGGCCTGGACTGTGGTGTGTGTGTGTATATATATATAAGTCTCAGGGCCTGGACTGTGGTGTGTGTGTGTGTGTATATATATAAGTCTCAGGGCCTGGACTGTGGTGTGTGTGTGTATATATATATAAGTCTCAGG